>NC_080023.1:90562857-90867142 GCF_030020395.1 Manis pentadactyla
CTGTTTCCTTCCCTTTGTGCACTGTCACCCATGCATTTTGTGACTAAGTCCTTCAGATACTACCTCTACATGTCACACCAACCAAGTACAAGCAATACTTCTCTGCTCCCTCGTTCAAGTTCATTTCTTCTGTCTGGACAGAACCACCACCTTCCTATCAGTCCGCTGGCTTCTAAGCTCTGATTTGCTCAGAGCTATCCTCTATACTGTCCCCAGGATGAAAGCAGATGCAAATTTAACCATGTCACTACCATCTTCTGAGAATCCCCACTGCCATTAGGATAATACCCAAGCTTCTTAGTGCAAAGCATCAGACCTTCTATATCTGATCTCACCATTCTCAGTCTTGCACTTGATGGTCTATTAATAGTAAATACCTGCCTGGTCTACCAGGCTGTTTGGGCCTTACACCTTTGCTATCAACCCTGCCAAAAACACTTAACCCTCTCTTGCAGCTGAAGCAACGTGCTCCTTCACAGCTCAGCTCATGGGGAAGTCCTCCTGGAAGCCTACCTTGCATGCCCAAGCTGACCAAGAACCTTTGCTTCCTCTAGGTTCTCAGAGTAATCACTGTGTACCTCTGTCGTACATCTTATTCTGACACATGGAAATCATTTCATTAGCTTACTCTTCTGTATACTCAAATTCATCTCAATTTCAACTAATAAAGTTAATGATTTCTAAATCTATCTCTCAATTCTACACAACTTTCTGGAACTCTAGAACCAATTTTCCAATGACCCAATGGTCCTCTGCACTTAAATATTCACTAGCATTTAAAACCTAACCTACCAAAAATGAAACAGTAATGTCTTCCCTTTCCAGCTTATACTTTCTAACTCAGTCATACCATCTTCTGTGTAGAAAGCACCATTCTTCATGTTCACCCCTCATCGAGCAAATCACCCAGGTGCCAAGTCCTACTAATGCTACTGGCTCAAGCACCCTCAAATGTGCCCCATTTTTCTATTTCCACTACTGCTGCTTGAAATCAATCCAAAAGCCTCCTAACTAGTCTCCTACCTCCAGACCATTCTCATTCCAGGCTTCAAAGGTGACCTCCCAAATGCAAACCCAGATACACCATTCCCTAGTACCATCTCAAGCTATCAAGTACATGTGGGGCCAAGTCCTGAGCAGTCAGAGTTCATCATCAGACCTCTGCAAATTGCTCCAGCATTCTCTTGCCTCATGTTCATCCTGCATAGCAGTCTTAACAAATTACCTACAGCTCCCTAAAAGACCAAAGTCCCTAACAATTCCAAGCGTGTGCAAATACTGTACCATCTCCTTTGTCTGAAATAGGTTTCTTCCTCTGGCCTGAGACACTTTGATTCATCCTCCATGACTCATTTCAAGCAGCAAGCACCTCCTCTGTGAATCTTCCATAGCACCTTTTACATTCATTTACCTAATTACTAGCCTCAAGATATTGTACCTGTTCACACCTCTATGTTCCCACCAGATTACCTAGGAACCATCAGGTTTATTTTTAGAACAAAAATACCCAAGTTCCGTGTTGACATAGAAAATAGTTTGCTCAGGCCTTTGCCCCACACATGCTTGACAGAGTGAGATAGTACTAGGGAATGGTGTCTCTGGGTTTGCATTAGTGAGGTTACCCTTGAAGCCTGGAAGGAGAATGGTCTGGAGGTAAGAGACTACTTTAAATGATCCTGTACTGTACGCTTGATCCAAATATTATCATAGAGTTTGACATGCCCTAAGCTCTGTCCAATCCTCATTCTTAGTGCTTTTAGACAAGAGACCAACATAAATCTTGCCCCACACTATGGAAACAAGAAGGCCAAAAAGCCAATCGGTGTATACTTTTTGATACCCGTGTGTCAGCTGATAGCTCTCCAAATCAGGTGATACTTTCTCCTTTTCCATGAATGGCAAAGATTCCCAGAAGGTGCAAGAACATCACTGTAACTATATTACTATGAAAACTGTTTACATCCAAGGATCCAAGAACTCTAACAACTCTCAGTCTCTTATAAACTTCATTATCCAGTATACCTCAAACTGATGTATTGACACCAATCCCAATGTCTCAGGAAAAAGGAAAGCAACTAGTCCTCCAGGAACCCTTAAGGACTCCTGCCATGGTTCATTACATGAACCTGTATGATTAACACTCAATCTGATACTTACCTATGTTACAGCTCAAATTTTGTTTTTGGTTTAAAAAAAGTCTAAGCAACCACCCAAATTTATGGTAAGTACTAAATTGTGCTATTATTTATTATATTTACTAAACACTTATTACACACCAGGCACTGTGCTGAGAGCTTTGAATGTCTGATTTACCTAATCTTTAGAGCAATTCTATGAGATTAACTGAGTTTAGGAAGATTAAGTAAACTGACCAAGCTCATAACAGTAACTGGCAGAGCTGAGATATCAGCCCATTGTTTCGGGCTCCAACTTGCCTGCCATTAACCACTGTCTTTCATATCTGGGCTCCCTAAGGGTCTATGCTATCATTTAACAAATACTAAAACATCTACTGTGTTCACGAAGCAAGGCTTGGCTCAAAATTCCAAAGATAAGTAAGATGTAGTTCTAGCCTTCAAAAAGCCAGCTAAGTTTAGAGGCAGCAAAGCAAGGTGGGCAAGAGCATGGATTCCAGTGATACTGTCTGGGTACAAATCCTTGCTCTACCATGTAGCGTGTGTGACCTTGGGTAATTTACACCTGAGCTTCCTCACCTCTACCTTCCATATTGGGTGATGAGAACTAAATAAGTGAATTGATAAAAGAACTTTAAAACAATTGCTAGTGCATAGTTAAGTGTCCAAAATTTATTAGCTGCAATTATCATCATTATTACCATGACTGCCATTGCTATTAGCACCACCATCCAGTAGACTGACATTTATAATAAAACACTGTGTTACGATGCAGTAACAGGGCACCAAAAAAAGGCAGCCCACAAAGCCTGAGGGAAAAACGGAAGGTGCTCAGTAGGAGACACCCACCCTGGGGCTCCAAACAAAAATGGGAGGCAACTGACGGTGAGCAGGGAAGGATAGGAGGAAGGCAAAGAGTACCTTCCAGGCAGTGGGAAACAAAAATCCCATGGTGAGAGACAATATAATGTGTGCAGAGAAAAAAAAAAGTGAAGTGGCACTGCTATAGTTTCTAAAATAAGAGGAACAATGTGGTGAAAGATGAGAATCAAGAAGTACGAGCAAAGAAGCCACTGTAGGACACATGTTAAAAAACAATATTCTCCCTAGTGTCTGATTCATGTTGACTGTTCAGTATAGGTCTGAGGAACTGAAAAATCAAGCTTGAAGTAATTTGGCCATTGGCTTGAGGTCAGTGATTTTGGTTATACTTTGAGAGCAGGGCAGGTGGGTGAGAGGGGCAGGTTATAGTAGGTTTTATGAAAAATGAGGTTACTCAGAAAGTCACAGCACAGAAATTCTGTAGGTAATTATTTCAATTTAATTTAGCCTCAAAACACATGTTGATATTTAAATTATTTGCACTGCCTGATACCACATTCTCAACAAGTGTAATTAAAATAGCAACAGCACAGAAGACGCATACCTGAGTATAAGGTGATATGAAACTTGTGATGCACACTAAGCCAGCATCTGCAAATAGCTTAGCGACTTCTGCAATACGTCGAACATTCTCTTCTCTGTCTTCAGGACTAAAGCCGAGATTTTTATTGAGACCTTGGCGAATGTTGTCACCATCCAAAGTGTAGCATGGGATACCATGGCAAACCAAATACTCCTCTAAAGCCATGCTCACAGTCGTCTTTCCAGCTCCAGATAAGCCTAAAATTCAACAATGCAAACAAATTCCACATATAAAATTGGAAGGAGAGCTTCACAGAATTTTAGTTACAGGACTAGGAACATTCATTATTCACAGCAGTCTCTCAGTAACATTCTTATCCAATATTACTCTTTAAGATTTACCTCTTAGCTACAAACATCTGCAGTTTAAATATAATAACCATTTACATTCTTAGTTAACTCCTGTCCATGCCCAAAAGTATCTCAGAAAAGCACTCAGCTTCAAAGGCTTAAGCATTTTTAAGTATCAGTCATAGCTGAGTCATACTCACTTTGTCCCCCTGCTATTATTCTAAAGCTACATGCCAATTTTAAGACATATGCCCAAATTATTTCTGCTGAAGTAAAAGAAAGGTCAGAAGTAAGTGAAATAAATAAACATTGGAAAGTAACCTATATATCCCAGGACAAACACCTCTCACAGACCCCCACAATAAAAGTACTTGGGAAGCCAATTTATAATACAACTACCTTCCTGTACCAATGACATTTATTCACTAAACAACAAGAAGTAAAAGAAAAGAAAAAAAGCCTATTTGTGTACTAATAGTTGCCACTTCGCTGAGTAATTACAGCATTTACAAATGAGGTAGCTATGGGGCAAGAGATAAAATACTGAAGTCTAATGTACAGATGCTCTCAAAGGAAGTTATGGTAGTAGAGAGTGCTAACTGGAAAAAAAACATAAAGGAAAAGGAAGATATATTAGGAAGATCAATACAATGTTAGTTGCTTTACACATAAAACTGGTTATCAATACAAGTACAGCACACCGTATTTTCCAAAGATGATGGCAACAGAATTTCCATGCTGCAAGCTCTTTTACAGTGTAACGTCACTACTATCACATTAAGAGGCCGAGTCTAATTTTCTGCTCTGAACCTGGGGTGGCCTTAGGACTGGCCTGTAGCCAAAAGAATGTAGTGAAAACAATAATCGTGTAACAACTTCCATGCTAGGTCAGAAAAGGCTATGCAGCTTCGCTCTGGACACTTAATGTGGGGGAAGCCAGCTATTAAATATCCTGAGACCACCATGCTGGAGAGGTCACACAGTGTTTCAGCTAAGCTCCCAGCCAAGCAGCAGCTGCAACTGCGTGAGGCATCACGGAGGCCCAGCCAGTGGAGCCTTCAGAAGGCAGCAAAGCCAGACCTACGCTGGGCCCCCAGATTCCTTCCCTACAAAATGGTAAGCAAATTAGAATGGGTAATCTGTCACCAGCCACAATAACTAGAACAAAGAGATGCGGGTTGGGGAGAAGCAGGCTGTTCCACCTGTCATGGTTTTTAACTACCAGCTGAGCACTAAGTATCAGGGGGCAAAAAATGAAACCTGAAAATAAATTTTTTATACAACAAAAACTACCTAAATCACAACATAACTGTCTGTTTATATATACATCCTACATATGTATTTAATGTGAAACAAAGAATAGGTGCTACTGAAAATTTAATTGCTAAGTTTCAGTGGGATGAGTATAGTGAACATAGATAAGAAGGCAAGGAAATTAAATGAACTTAAAATAATTAATAGAAAATGCAAGATCAATAACCCAAAACTAATACAGAAAAATTCATCTGCCTTAAGAGAAACTAAATGCGCTGTATTGTGTAATGACCTTCTCCCAAAATTCATAAACACCCAGAATCTCAGAATGTGATCTCATTTGAAAGTAAGGTCTTTGTGGTATAATTAAATTAAAATGAGGTCATATAGGACTAGGGTGGGCATTAAATCCAGTGGCTGTTGTCCTTACAACAAGGCTATGTGACAATGAAAGCAGAGACTGGAATGCTACATCTACGAACCAAGAACACTGAGGATTGCCTGTAACCAGGAGAGGCTAGGAGAGAGGCACAGAACAGACTTCCCCTCAGAGCCTACGGAAGGGACCAGCCCTGCTGACACCTGCATCACACTTTTATCCTCCAGAACTGTGAAAGAATGAATTTCTGTTGTTTGAAGCCACACACTTTATAGTAATTATTTACAGCAGCCCTGGGAAATGAATACCCCAACCAATGCCAAAATACAAAACAAGGTTTACCTGAGATAAAAACTGAGAGAAAGCAAACTGTGTTCCAGGCAAATAGCATACAAAACACTCAATACCTTGAGAGATTCTGCTCAATACCTTGACAGATCCTGGTTAAGCTACTGAATTGCACACAAAAAAAGGAATCTTGACTTCCATTTTCAACAATATGGTAAAAAAAAAAAAAAAAAAATCAATGAAAGCTACAGAAGATCTGATAACCTAATTAAAAAGCTTGATCTAATGAACATAGCAAAGCATACTGTACACATCAGGAGAATACATATTCTTTTCAAATAAACATTCATGGAAACCACATACTAAACCACAAAGCAAGTACCAAAAAATATGATAAGCAGTGTTTATAAGCCTCATTAGTGGTAAAATAAACAGAAAATACCATGTCCAAGAAAAGGAACACACAATATTCTAAAGACCAGTTTTCCCCAAAATTGACCTTTAGATATAAACCCAAACTAAATCTCAACAGGATTTTGGAAGAATTGGTTAAACCAATTACAAAATGTACACAATAATGCAAAAAGCCTCTCTCCTCACTACCCCCAAAAACAGTCAAGATACTCCTGATGAAGAATAAGGTAAGAGGACATAGTCCACTGAATTTTAAGACTTATAAATATATAACAATTATGACAGTGTGGTAATAATAGAGGAATAAACAAGTAGGCCAGTGGAATAGATCAAAGAGCCCAGAAACAAATCCACACATAAGTGGAAACCTAATGTATGACAAAAAGGATACCTTCATCAATATATGCTCCTGGGACAAACAATCCACATGGGAGAAAAAGAAAATGGATAACTCCCTCACACTACACACAAAAAAAATTGCAGATGGATAAAGGGCCTAAATGAGAATGGCAGAACTTCTTAAAAATATATACTGAAAACAGGAGAGGCGGAAGATGGCGGCGTGAGTAGAGCAGCGGAAATCTCCTCCCAAAACCGCATATATCTATGAAAATATAACAAAGACAACCCTTCCTAGAATAAAGACCAGAGGACACAGGACAATATCCAGACCACATCCGCACCTGAGAGAACTCAGCGCCTCGCGAAGGGGGTAAGATACAAGCCCCGGCCCCGCGGGAGCCGAGCGCCCATCCCCCCAGCTCCCGGCGGGAGAAGAGCAGGCAGAGCGGGAGGCAGACGGAGCCCAGGACTGCCGAACACCCAGCCCCAGACATCCGGGCCAGAGTACAGGGCCCTCGAAACTAGGAAAACAGGGTAGCAAGAACAGTGAGCAGGCACTGGAGGCTGGGCGACAGAGGACATAAGAAAAGCGCGCGACCATTTTTTTTTTTTTTGCTTTTTTGCTGCTTTGTTTTGGCGAGCGCTTTTTGGAAGTCTTAAAGGGATAGGGACCCCAATACTAGGGAAACAGGGCAGAAAGACCGGTGAGCAGAGACCTGAGGCTGGCACCGGAGAATAAAGAAAAACGAACGACCACCTTTTTTTTTTTTTTTTTAATTAAAAAGTTTTTTTTTTTTTTAATTAAAAAAATTTTTTCTTTTTTTTTTTTGGTGGGCGTTGTTTTGTTTTGGCAGGTGCTTTTTGGAATTCTTAAAGGGGCAGGGCGGGTCACTTAATCCAGAGGTAGGGAATCCGGGATCTCTGGGCACCCTAACCCCTGGGCTGCAGGGAGCAGGGAGGCCCCTTACGGAGATAAATAGCCTCCCAGCAGCTCCTGCTCCAACGCGACTCCACCATTTTGGAGTAGCTGCCCGAGCCAGGCCACGCCCACAGCAACAGCGGAGATTAACTCCATAGCAGCCGGGCAGGAAGCAGGAACCCTATCTGCGCGCAGCTGCGCAGCACAAGCCACTAGAGGCCGCTGTTCTCCCAGGAGAGGAGGGCCACAAACCAACAAGAAAGGAAGTACTTCCAGCCGTCACTCCTCCCAGTTCTGCAGACTATTCCTATCACCATGAAAAGGCAAAGCTACAGGCAGACAAAGATCACACAGACAACACCAGAGAAGGAGACAGACCTAACCAGTCTCCCAGAAAAAGAATTCAAAATAAGAATCATAAACATGCTGACAGAGATGCAGAGAAATACGCAAGAGAAATGGGATGAAGTCCGGAAGGAGATCACAGATGCCAGAAAGGAGATCGCAGAAATGAAACAAACTCTGGAAGGGTTTATAAGCAGAATGGATAGAATGCAAGAGGCCATTGATGGAATTGAAATCAGAGAACAGGAACGCATAGAAGCTGACATAGAGAGAGACAAAAGGATCTCCAGGAATGAAACAATATTAAGAGAACTGTGTGACCAATCCAAAAGGAACAATATCTGTATTATAGGGGTCCCAGAAGAAGAAGAGAGAGGAAAAGAGATGGAAAGTATCTTAGAAGAAATAATTGCTGAAAACTTCCCCACACTGGGGGAGGAAGTAATCGAACAGACCACGGAAATACACAGAACCCCCAACAGAAAGGATCCAAGAAGGGCAACACCAAGACACATAATAATTAAAATGGCAAAGTTCAAGGACAAGGAAAGAGTGTTAAAGGCAGCTAGAGAGAAAAAGGTCACCTATAAAGGGAAACCCATCAGGCTAACGTCAGATTTCTCAACAGAAACCCTACAGGCCAGAAGAGAATGACATGATATATTTAATACAATGAAACAGAAGGGCCTTGAACCAAGGATACTGTATCCAGCACGACTATCATTCAAATATGACGGTGGGATTAAACAATTCCCAGACAAACAAAAGCTGAGGGAATTTGCTTCCCACAAACCACCTCTACAGAACATCTTACAGGGACTGCTCTAGATGGGAGCACTCCTAGAAGGAGCACAGCACAAAACACCCAACATATGAAGAATCGAGGAGGAGGAAAAAGAAGGGAGAGAAGAAAAGAATCTCCAGACAGTATATATAACAGCTCAATAAGCGAGCTAAGTTAGGCAGAAAGATACTAAAGAGGCTAACCTTGAACCTTTGGTAACCACGAATTTAAAGCCTGCAATGGCAATAACTACATATCTTTCAATAGTCACCCTAAATGTTAATGGGTTGAATGCACCAATCAAAAGACACAGACTAAAAGAATGGATAAAAAAGCAAGACCCATCTATATGCTGCTTACAAGAAACTCACCTCAAACCCAAAGACATGTACAGACTAAAAGTCAAGGGATGGAAAAACATATTTCAAGCAAACAACAGTGAGAAGAAAGCAGGGGTTGCAGTACTAATATCAGACAAAATAGACTTCAAAACAAAGAAAGTAACAAGAGATAAAGAAGGACACTACATAATGATAAAGGGCTCAGTCCAACAAGAGGATATAACCATTCTAAATATATATGCACCCAACACAGGAGCACCAGCATATGTGAAACAAATACTAACAGAACTAAAGGGGGATATAGACTGCAATGCATTCATTCTAGGAGACTTCAACACACCACTCACCCGAAAGGATAGATCCACTGGGCAGAAAATAAGTAAGGACACGGAAGTGCTGAACAACACAGTAGAGCAGATGGACCTAATAGACATCTATAGAGCTCTACATCCAAAAGCAGCGGGATATACATTCTTCTCAAGTGCACATGGAACATTCTCCAGAATAGACCACATACTAGGCCACAAAAAGAGCCTCAGAAAGTTCCAAAAGATTGAAATCCTACCAACCAACTTTTCAGACCACAAAGGCATAAACCTAGAAATAAACTGTACAAAGAAAGCAAAGAGGCTCACAAACACATGGAGGCTTAACAACACGCTCCTAAATAATCAATGGATCAATGACCAAATCAAAATGGAGATCCAGCAATATATGGAAACAAATGACAACAACAACACTAAGCCCCAACTTCTGTGGGACACAGCAAAAGCAGTCTTAAGAGGAAAGTATATAGCAATCCAAGCATATTTAAAAAAGGAAGAGCAATCCCAAATGAATGGTCTAATGTCACAATTATCGAAATTGGAAAAAGAAGAACAGATGAGGCCTAAGGTCAGCAGAAGGATGGACATAATAAAGATCAGAGAAGAAATAAATAAAATTGAGAAGAATAAAACAATAGCAAAAATCAATGAAACCAAGAGCTGGTTCTTGGAGAAAATAAACAAAGTAGATAAGCCTCTAGCCAGACTTATTAAGAAGAAAAGAGAGTCAACACAAATCAACAGTATCAGAAACGAGAAAGGAAAAATCACGACGGACCCCACGGAAATGCAAAGAATTATTGGAGAATACTATGAAAACCTATATGCTAACAAGCTGGGAAACCTAGGAGAAATGGACAACTTCCTAGAAAAATATAACCTTCCAAGATTGACCCAGGAAGAAACAGAAAATCTAAACAGACCAATTACCAGCAACGAAATTGAAGCGGTAATCAAAAAACTACCAAAGAACAAAACCCCCGGGCCAGATGGATTTACCTCGGAATTTTATCAGACATACAGGGAAGACATAATACCCATTCTCCTTAAAGTTTTCCAAAAAACAGAGGAGGAGGGGATACTCCCAAACTCATTCTATGAAGCTAACATCACCCTAATACCAAAACTAGGCAAAGACCCTACCAAAAAAGAAAACTACAGACCAATATCCCTGAGGAACGTAGATGCAAAAATACTCAACAAAATATTAGCAAACCGAATTCAAAAATACATCAAAAGGATCATACACCATGACCAAGTGGGATTCATTCCAGGGATGCAAGGATGGTACAACATTCAAAAGTCCATCAACATCATCCACCACATCAACAAAAAGAAAGACAAAAACCACATGATCATCTCCATAGATGCGGAAAAAGCATTTGACAAAGTTCAACATCCATTCATGTTAAAAACTCTCAGCAAAATGGGAATAGAGGGCAAGTACCTCAACATAATAAAGGCCATATATCATAAACCCACAGCCAACATTATATTGAACAGCGAGAAGCTGAAAGCATTTCCTCTGAGATCGGGAACTAGACAGGGATGCCCACTCTCTCCACTGTTATTTAACATAGTACTGGAGGTCCGAGCCACGGCAATCAGACAAAATAAAGAAATACAAGGAATCCAGATTGGTAAAGAAGAAGTTAAACTGTCACTATTTGCAGATGACATGATACTGTACATAAAAAACCCTAAAGACTCCACCCCAAAACTACTAGAACTGATATCGGAATACAGCAAAGTTGCAGGATACAAAATCAACACACAGAAATCTGTGGCTTTCCTATATACTAACAAGGAACCAACAGAAAGAGAAATCAGGAAAACAACTCCATTCACAATTGCATCAAAAAAAATAAAATACCTAGGAACAAACCTAACCAAAGAAGTGAAAGACTTATACTCTGAAAACTACAAGTCACTCTTAAGAGAAATTAAAGGGGACACTAAAAGATGGAAACTCATCCCATGCTCGTGGCTAGGAAGAATTAATATCGTTAAAATGGCCATCCTGCCCAAAGCAATATACAGATTTGATGCAATCCCTATGAAACTACCAGCAACATTCTTCAATGAACTGGAACAAATAATTCAAAAATTCATATGGAAACACCAAAGACCCCGAATAGCCAAAGCAATCCTGAGAAAGAAGAATAAAGTAGGGGGGATCTCACTCCCCAACTTCAAGTTCTACTATAAAGCCATAGTAATCAAGACAATTTGGTACTGGCACAAGAGCAGAGCCACAGACCAATGGAACAGACTAGAGAATCCAGACATTAACCCAGACATATATTGTCAATTAATATTTGATAAAGGAGCCATGGACATACAATGGCAAAATGACAGTCTCTTCAACAGGTGGTGCTGGCAAAACTGGACAGCGACATGTAGGAGAATGAAACTGGACCATTGTCTAACCCCATATACAAAAGTAAACTCAAAATGGATCAAAGAACTGAATGTAAGCCATGAAACCATTAAACTCTTGGAAGAAAACATAGGCAAAAACCTCTTAGACATAAACATGAGTGACCTCTTCTTGAACACATCTCCCCGGGCAAGGAAAACAACAGCAAAAATGAGTAAGTGGGACTATATTAAGTTGAAAAGCTTCTGTACAGCAAAAGACACCATCAATAGAACAAGAAGGATCCCTACAGTATGGGAGAATATATTTGAAAATGACACATCCGATAAAGGCTTGACGTCCAGAATATATAAGGAGTTCACACGCCTCAACAAACAAAAAACAAATAACCCAATTAAAAAATGGGCAGAGGAACTGAACAGACAGTTCTCCAAAAAAGAAATACAGATGGCCAACAGACACATGAAAAGATGCTCCACATCGCTAATTATCAGAGAAATGCAAATTAAAACTACAATGAGGTATCACCTCACACCAGTAAGGATGGCTGCCATCCAAAAGACAAACAACAACAAATGTTGGCGAGGCTGTGGAGAAAGGGGAACCCTCCTACACTGCTGGTGGGAATGTAAGTTAGTTCAACCATTGTGGATAGCAGTATGGAGGTACATCAAAATACTCAAAACAGACTTACCATTTGACCCAGGAATTCCACTCCTAGGAATTTACCCTAAGAACGCAGCAATCAAGTTTGAGAAAGACAGATGCACCCCTATGTTTATCACAGCACTATTTACAATAGCCAAGAATTGGAAGCAACCTAAATGTCCATCGATAGATGAATGGATAAAGAAGATGTGGTACATATACACAATGGAATACTACTCAGCCATAAGAAAAGGGCAAATCCAATCATTTGCAGCAACATGGATGGAGCTGGAGGGTATTATGCTCAGTGAAACAAGCCAAGCGGAGAAAGAGAAATACCAAATGATTTCACTTATCTGTGGAATATAAGAACAAAGGAAAAACTGAAGGAACAAAACAGCAGCAGAATCACAGAACTCAAGAATGGACTAACAGGTACCAAAGGGAAAGGGACTGGGGAGGATGGGTGGGTAGGGAGGGATAAGGGGGCGGGGGAGAAGTAGGGGGGTATTAAGATTAACATGCATGGGGGGGTAGGAGAAAAGGGAGGGCTGTACAACACAGAGAAGGCAAGTAGTGATTCTACAACATTTTGCTATGCAGATGGACAGTGACTGTAAAGGGGTTTATAGGGGAGACCTGGTATAGGGGAGAGCCTAGTAAACATAATATTCGTCACGTTAGTGTAGATTAGTGATACCAAAAACAAAGCAAAAAAAAAAAAAAAAAGGGCAGTTCCTGTGTGGTAACCTCCAACGAGTTCTACACAAGGGTATAAAGGGCATATAAAAGTGTAGGCAAAGGGTCTGTTTGTGTTTATACAGAGGATCAAAGCCTAATTGGGCTACCCCGAAAATGAACTAAGATACGATATGAAAACGAACTTCCGACATCTGCACTCTCTGGAAGACTCATGCCAGAAGATGATCATCAAAAAACCCCAACAAAGATCCACGCACTGCTACAGGTGTAGATGCACTCATCCCACCAGTTCCTGGACTTGCCATGGGAATGAGGAAGGAGATATCTAAGCTGGCCTGTGCATACAGTAAAACAACAAATTTGACTGGATCTATACTGTTGGAACTCAACCAAGAATTTGGAGAAGTGCAAATTGTAGCGCTCCAAAGTCTTACAACTACAGACTATTTACTGTTAAAAGAACATATGGCATGTGAACAGTCCCCAGGAATGGGTTGTTTTAATTTGTCTGATTTCTCTCAGACTGTTCAAGTTCAGTTGGACAATATCCACCATATCATAGATAAGTTTTCACAAATGCCTAAGGTGCCTAACTAGTTTTCTTGGTTTCACTGGAGATGGCTGGTAATTACAGATATGCTTTGGTTATGTAACTATACTCCTATTATGTTAATGTGTGTGTACAATTTAAGTAGTAGCTTAAAACCTATACATGCTGAAGTACTCTACAAGAAGATATGTCAAAGAAATAATCAATCTTCCCATGTTTTCTTCCGCCTGCTACTTCTATAGCTTTTCTTCTTCCTTCCTAATTACAACCCTTAAATAGAATTCGTGCCTCATATCAAATTTACCGAGTATCATAATTCTTCCAAGTGGTAAAGATACCTCAAGACAAATGCTGGGCATAGAAGCCACAGGGCATAAATATGCAAAGAAGTAAAAAGCTAACCTTTTCAAACAATAAGGCTTCCCTCTCACTTACCAACTTCACATTTCCCTGTATGGCTCCGGAAGATGACTGGTTAGCCAGAGACGGGTAAGATTCCTCAAGGGAGGAACAACCTAAGACAGGCACAGTCGTAGGGGGGCCATCAGGTGAGAAATTGGGGATCAACAGAGGTGAGGCTTAGAACCTCACACCCCCTGTTCTGAGAGAAATTTTCTGCATACGTGGATGTTTTATTGCCCTTGTCTAGCTTGGATTAACACATAGTCTACAGGCACACACCTGATCATCTACATTTGCTCTCTTACAACACTAAACTATGTTTTCTACCTTTATCTTGTATCTACCTACCACTTCAGCATTTTATTAAAAATAATAATAATAAAGAGAGAAATGTGGTATCCACATATAAATCAAGTATAAAAACCAAATGAGTATTCATATTTGAACTGACTGTTTAGAGTTCATAATGCATGAGCAAAACCAAAAGTTTCTGTGATGACTGCCCTTGTACTGTTCACTATGTAACTTATTCATTATGTAAAAATTTGTTCTACATGTAAGAACTTGTTTGTTATGCCTCAGAAGATTGGAGACTGAAGAAAATTAGGCTTGGGGTGGATTAATGATTGTGCATTGAGCATTGACTCCCCTATACAGAATTTTATTGTCGTTAACAACCATTTGATCAATAAATATGAGAGAAGCCCTCACAAAAAAAAAAAAAAAAAAGGACAGACTTCCAATAGTAAAATAAATAAGTAACCGGGATGTAATGTATAGCATAAGGAATATAGTCAAGATATTGTAACAGCTTGGTAGGGTGATAGCTGGAACCTACAATTATGTATATAAATGTTCTACCACTGTGTTGTACACTTGAAACTAATGTAATGTAATACTGTGCGTCAACTACCCTTCAATAAAAAATATTAAAATATATATATATATATATACTGAAAAGAATTCTTCAGGCATCCAGATAAAAAAAGGAAAGCTCCTAAAAAAGACACAGAATCAGGTTAGTTTTGGACTTCTTTATATTTAATACCAGAAAACAATGGAGTCGTGTTTCCAGAATTTCAAGACAAAAAAGTATGAACCAAGTATGTATTTTATCCAGCCAAGTTGTTGTGAAAGACAGCAGACACTCTCAAACATAAAAACTTAGGAAATTAAGAGTTCAACAGAAGACAATCTAAACAATGGTCTTAACATTTTAACAAAATCTGCTCAACAATGAAATACAAATCAAAACCTGACTGAAAGAAAGAGCTCATGAATGAACATGCCCTAAGAAAAGAACTGATGGTGAGCCGGTAAGTAGTACTGAATCAAACTGCTTACAGAACTCAAATACAAACAATGAGGGAAATCTAAGATTTAAGAACAGAATGTTAGTGTTACAAACCTAAGCAATGTAAGGTACCAATTTATCAATCTAGACAAGAATGAGGAGAGGAAAAGAATGCAAGAGTATGGTCTTCTTTCCTATAGAAACAGACAGACCTGTCTCCAATTGAAACCTTTAATCTAAAAATAGAAAATGGGAATGCTGCTTTTTTTGCCAATCAGCAAAAATTTTAAGGGTTGGTAATATTCACGTTGACAAAGATATCAGGAAATGGATCCCTTCCTCCACAGCTGGTGGGAGAGTAAATAGGTACATAATTTTAGTGGGGAATATGACGAGATGCATAAACACTTTAAATACAATTTCTAGAAGTAAAAGGATTCATCAATTTTAAATCTACCTCCAAAATCTGGACCAATTTACCCTCTCACCAGCCTGCTATGGCTAAGCCCAGAGAGACACTCAGGCAAAACCACACAAGAGCCAAACAGGCCAAAATGAAAGCTGAATGATAGAAACTGATTATATGAAACTCTTTCTCACTGTCCTTCTCTTCATGTGGTTTACATTATTAGCTTCCTGAAGGCGGAATCAAGTCTGATTTGCATGCAGAAGATTATAGAATATAATACAGTTATCAATGAGAAAGTAGTTTTTAGGATGCTTTCTGGCTTTTCCTCTTCAACAGCAATTCTTTTAAAAAAGAAAGGAATTGCCAAAAGGAAATGTTACTACTAAGCAACTTTGTCAGTTATGTTATGATGCTCCAGATACAAAAACAGAGCTCAAATTTTAAATATGCTTACTCCTAGTTCAAGGCTATCTATACACAATGCTTTTGAAATAACTGGTTTCTCACTCTTCACCATACCTGTTAGCCAAACTGTGCAACCACGAAAGCCACCTCTGGTCCCCACAACCTGGCCCCTCTTATTCCTGCTGACATGGTGAGCTTGATAAGTGACATTAGTTGCTCTCTGCATCCCCTGGAAAAAAGGAGACAAAAAAAGAAAGAATTATGGTTCACCTGCATCCTTTAAAAGGTAAACACATATTCATGGCAAACATACAGACACTATGCCATATAACATGTCAAAAGCAAGAAAAAAGATGAAAACTTAAGGTTTTTTTTTCTTTAGAGTACCTGGCATGGTGTGTAATGCTTTATATATACCAATTAATTCAATCCTCACAGCCACCCAAGGACGCAAAAACTCTTACTACTATGGTTTTATATAAATGAAGATGTTAAACCTGAGAAAAGTTAAATAACTTGCTCAAGTTCCCCTAACTAGTGAGTGATGGATGCCACAGCCCATCTTTTCACTCCTTCATTCATTCAACCAGAATTTACTGAGGCCCCACTAGTACACCAAGTGAACAAACAGGGACACTACTCTCACTGAGCTTACACTCCCCTGGGGAGACAAACCAATAAAACTTGAATCAAACTTACAAGTGCACTGTAGAAAATAAAACAGGGTAAGACTGGAAAGAGAGACTGGAGGAGAACCTCTTTAGATAGGATGATCAAGAAAGGCCTCTGGGCAGGTTTATCTGAGTAAACTCCTGAATAAAGTGAGGCAGGGATGCCCATAGGTATTCTGAAATGCATGTGACAAAAAGTGAAGAACATTGGTTATTTGCAATTATCCAACAAAAAAAGTGGAATGGAACTGCTATTCTCCCAAATTTCTTATTAAACAATAGGGCATAAAATTACAGAGGCTTCAAAGGATCTAAACAGACATTTCTCCTACGACACAAATGGTGAAGAAGCACATTAAAAGATGCTCAACATCACTGCCCACCAGAGAAATGCAAATCAAAACCATGAGATAACCACACCCACTGGGATGGCTATATTCAAAAAGCCAGAGTTCTACTGAGAATATGGACAAATTGGAATCTTCACATATTTGCTGGTGGAAATGTAAAATAACACCATTTTGGAAAACAGCACCTCTGCAAAATGTTAAATTATAGTTCCCATATAACTAAACCACCCCTAGATATATACACACAAGCAATAAACACTTGTCCATACAAAACTTATACATGTATGTTCATAGCAGCATTATTCATAAAAGCCAAAAAGTGGAAACAACCTAATTGTCCATCAATTGTTAAGTAGACAAAATATTTTTTAAATTGCATGGTATATCCATACAATGGAATACTATCTGGCAATAAAAAGGAATCAAGCACCAATACATGCTACAACATGGATGAACCTCAAAAACATTATGCTAAATGAAAGAAGCCAGTCACAAAGGCCACATATGGTATAATTAGAGGTTGCTTCAGGCTGAGAGGTTAGGGGGGAATGGGCAATGACTGCTAACCAGTACAGGAATCTCTTTTGGGGTAATTAAAACACTATAAAATTGATGATGGTTGCATGACTGTAAATATACTAAAAACTACTGAATGTACATTTTAAGCAGGTGAACTGAATGGTATGCAAATTATATCTTTAAAAAGCTGTTTCCTTAAAAAAAAAATTACATAGCCTCCATTTTTTTTCCTATGGAGCAAAAACATAATTTAGATTCTTTCAACAAGTATTTCTTTATAAACTAGACAAGTACAAGCATTTTTTTGATAGTGCTTTTGTATTTGATACTGTTTGCAGCTTTTATTTTTCAAGACAGTTTTATTCATCATTCATTCAAAACTATTTACTGAATGCATACTACATGCTTGACATTCTTCTGGGTGCCGATGAAACAAGATGTGAACAAGTCCAATAAAAAAAATCACTGTTCTCACAGGGCTCATGTAGTCCTCATTGCTAGTGCAGCGGTTCAACGTGTGGCCCAAGACCAGCAGCTTCACCATCTCCTGGGAACTGTTAGAAATGCAAATCATCAGCTCCTGACCTAGTCCTACTGAGCCAGAAACTCTGGGGCTGGGCCCATCAGTCTGTATTTTAAGCCCTCTGAATGATTATGATGCAAGTTCAAGTTTGAGAAACACTGGACTAAGATAAAAAGTAAATTATGTAAGTCAAATGGGAATAAGTATCAACAAGGGAAAAAGTTAAGAAAAGCAAGAAGTGTGAAATATCAGGAGTGGTGTTTTAGACAGGAAACCAGGGAAGGCTTCACCAAATGGAGGACACTTAAGACCTCTATGACCTCTGGGGGAAGCACCTTCCAGACAGGGAACAGCAGCACAAAGGAAGTGACAAAGGGACTTGGGAAATCTAGAATGGTTGCTGGGCAGCCTGAACAACTGGTCTGAAGTCAATGGTCATAATCTTAAAGCAGGACCAGTCACCATGGCCTTGCTTTCCACAGCCCCCTCAGGGGCACAGGCTGAGGCACAGAACAGCAGTGCACCCAGCCAGGGCTGTGGTTTGGCCCAGGGGGTCTTCAAAATGGGAATAAACACTCTTGTAGGTACAAAAGCATAGACTCTGGAAAGGAACGTACTTCCATCAGATTTTGAATTTCCAGATGTGCTCGTCTCTACAAGGTTCAGGACCTCTTTCCCACCTCTCCCTACAAAGCCCTCCTAGTGTTCAGGAGAAAGGCAACTCTGCCCCTGGGCATCCCACTTACTGCACTCCAGTGGGAAAGCCTGTTGGGGCCAAAGGGACAAGCTGATTCTTTTAACAGGCACACCACAGAAGCTGCAACCCCAGCATCATCTCATTAACAGATGTATTTCCAACAAAATTATGTTCTTGTATGTTCAATAATCACTTAGGAAAAAATTATAATGTGAGTCTCCAAACTCTTTTCTTCTCAATTAACTGATGAAGCAAACATAACTTTCCAGCTCTGCATTTCTAAGATCTTAAACAAAAACAGGGTTTCAGACAGTCATGTGCTTCTCTTGGGAATCAGGGGCACCTCACCCTTGAGATCATTCATTTCAGCTCCCAGCCAGGCCACCTGGAGAGAAGAAAACTGAATCTGCTGGAAGCAGACAGAAGGCAGCTGCCTAGGCCTGCAGGACCTGTTTGGTCATTCTGTTTTGGGATTTTTGTCCAAGTTACTTTGCTTTTGGACAAGAAAAAACATGTATCTAATGAATTTTAATTCATTTTAGCCCTATAAAGTATCTTCTGCTGTTCTTTTAAAGTAGAGTAGAATGTATAAAAATTATGTGAAAAGCTATAAACTGCAAAGAATATGGTTGAGAGGAAATACAGGATACACAGAGATTGTTTTAATCGCTAGAAAAGAATACTCTATTGGGACTTCTTGCCTCCATTTAAAAAATTCTGGCAGTAAATACAGCAGTCTGGGTGTAAGGAGGCCTATTGTTTATGTATATTTGATATTTTTCATATTCAAAAACAAACTTAAAAAAAAAAGATGTGTCAAATTTCCTGCCAGTTTTTCAAAGTAAATCAAAGAGCACTTTTTTAAATTACTGGAACTACAAGGTGATGGAAGTATGTCTGAATTTTACTAAAAACCTAAAAGCCAGTTCTGCACACACTCTTCTAGATCCCTTTCCCCTTTTCCTTTTCCACCCACTCTAGCCAAATCCCTCCTACAGTTCTGCAGGGGCAAGGCTGGGGGGAGGCGGGGGAGTGTTAGTGACACAATAGGGGCCAGGAGGGAGTTATTTCCTTCTAACACTACATTCCTATTCTGAGTCTTCAATGGCCTAGTTTCCTTCCACAAGACAGAAAAATCAGACTCACTGTTTCTTTCTTAATAGTCTGGGTGATTGTAGATGTATTGATTTGGCTTGGTTATGTACACCCAGGAAGTCCCTGTAACACTGTCCACATGATTCATTTGTTATTTTTGGACAATTTTACACTTTAAGCTGTCCTTTTATGTATATGTATGTTGACTTCCTTGGGAGGGTAGGTCAAGCACAGTGACCTACAGTTCTCTATATTTTCCATAACTCCCATCTCTTTTCTTATGCCTAGTCACTGCTCAATAAAAGGTAGATACAAAGCATTTATTTTGTATGATTTGTTTTCTGTATAAATGAAATGATGATTGACATTCAGAAATGTTAGCAGAAAGGGCCAGGTCATTCTAAAGGAAATCATTTACTTTCTACACTTAGAACTAAAATCCTGACTATCAGCCCTATTACTAGGGTAATTCTAGTGGCCTCTGATATTTGTGGTGTACATTTTTCACACATTCTACAAACTTTAGTCATCACCCACACAAGTGGCCCGGTGCTCCTCTTTTGACCAACCTTAATTTCCACATGGCTGTTTTGTTATTTTATCCACTTCCTTATGGGCCAAAAATTTTTTTTTCACTTTTTGTTGTGGTACATACAATAAAATGCACAAATCTTAGTGTATAGTTCAAAGAATTATGACATGTGTATATATTCATGTAACCATCACTCAGATTAAGAGATCAAACATTCTCACCATTTTTTTTTCTCCTTCCACCTATTTCAGCTAGCTCCCAAACCCCTCCCATCTGTTCTCTGTTTATAAATCTGTCCCTGTTTTGTTTTTTAGGTTCTACTTAAGTAAAATCATATGGTATTCATCTTTCTCTGACTTATTTCACTCAACACAATACCTTTTAGGCCCTAAGAGACAAATTAATTTCTCCTATGAAGTCACCTTGAGTATTTCATGCTTTGTGAGTTTATTATGACCAAGAAAACTGCATTTTTTAAGTGAAAGTTGTAAAAGCACAGAGCACATACCAAATACCAAGCATAATTCTGGACTCAATACCAGTCACCCATCTCATCACCACTTTAAGCTGACTGCTACACAGTGTATTTCTCCAAAGAGAATCCCCAAAATGGTAACAAGAATGCTTATTTTATGTCCTCACACATAATATGGAGAGATGGTAGAGTATGATATGGATAAATTGGAGAGATGGTACAGTACAATGAGGAAAAACTTTTATTTTAACTCACGGAATTACTGATGAACTAGTTCAGATACTGATAATGATATATCTTTTGAACATTCATAAGCAAAAGTGACAATCATACATTCCTGGAGGTTGAGAAAATTTGAAAAGGCTGTACTTAAAACCTTGCTACTGCAAAACGTGGTGCCCAGCAATAACGGCATGATCTGGTTGCTTGTCAGGAAGCACATCCAGGCCCTGCTCAGACCTCCTTGATCAGAACGAGGTTACTAGTATCTCACCTGTTTGCGATCATATGTCATGTCTGTGCTCTGCAAATATATTTGGCTTGCCAACTACTCTGTTTTAAAGATTAAAGAACATGTAAATATTTATTTAATGGGTATTTTAAAACATCAATACCTGTAATGAGGGCCCCTGGATGACCTCCAGTTGGGACGCACAGCCCTAAGTAACTCCCTGAAGTCAGAAACGAGTCTGAGACTACCTGTTCATTCATAATTTATTCACTGGTCCTTTCTAGGTACTGAGGATAAAATGGAACAAAAACATTTCAGGGAAGGAAACAAACTATGAACAGATACAGAATTCATTACATTGTGACAGACCCCCGCCTCCCACCATGGTGACAGCAATATCCTCTCTACACAAATGAAAGGGGTCCAGAGTCTGGCAAACAAAAATACATTAAAGTCTACCTCAAAAACTAAAATTAACTAAAATAAAACTGTGTAAGGGGAGCCAAGATGGCGGCGTGAGTAGAGCAGCGGAAATCTCCTCCCAAAACCACATATATCTATGAAAATATAACAAAGACAACTCTTCCTAGAATAAAGACCAGAGGACACAGGACAATATCCAGACCACATCCACACCTGCGAGAACCCAGTGCCTCGTAAAGGGGGTAAGATACAAGCCCCGGCGTGGCGGGACCCGAGCGCCCCTCCCCCCAGCTCCCGGCGGGAGAAGAATAGGCAGAGCGGGAGGGAGACGGAGCCCAGGACTGCAGAACACCCAGCCCCCCGCCATCCAGACCAGAGCGCAGACACAGTGCGTGCGCGGGGCCCTGGATACTAGGGAAACAGGGCAGCAAGAACGGTGAGAGAGTACCGGAGGCCTGGTGCCGGAGGACATAAGAAAAGCGAGCGGCCATTTTTTTTGTTTTTTTTGCTCTTTTGTTTTGGCGAGCGCTTTTTGGAAGTCTTAAAGGGACAAGGAACCCAATACTAGGGAAACAGGGCAGCAAGACCGGCGAGCGGGTATCGGAGCCTGGCGTGGGAGAACAAAAGAAAAGTGAGCGGCCAATTTTTTTTTTTTTTACTGTTTTGTTTTGGCAAGCGCTTTTTGGAAGTCTTAAAGGGATAGGGACCCCAATACTAGGGAAACAGAGCAGCAAGACCGGAGATCAGATGCCTGAGGCTGGCACTGGAGAATAAAGAAAAACGAGCTGCCATTTTTTTTTTTTTTTAATTTTTTTTTTTCTTGGTCGTTGTTTTGTTTTGGCGGGTGCTTTTTAGAAGTCTTAAAGGAGCAGGGCGGGACACTTAATCCAGAGGTAGGGAATCCGGGGATCACTGGGCACCCTAATGCCCTGGGCTGCAGGGAGCACGGAGGCCCCTTACGGAGATAAATAGCCTCCCGGCCGCTCCCCCTCCAATGTGACTCCACCACTTTGGAGAAGCTGCCCGAGCCAGGACACGCCCACAGCAACAGCGGAGATAAACTCCATAGCAGCCGGGCAGGAAGCAGAAACCCTGTCTGCGTGCAACTGCCCAGCAGAAGCCACTAGAGGTCGCTGTTCTCCCAGGAGAGGAGGGCCACAAACCAACAAGAAGGGAAGTTCTTCCAGCCGTCACTCGTCCCAGCTCTGCAAACTATTCCTATCACCATGAAAAGGCACAGCTACAGGCAGACAAAGATCACAGAGACAACACCAGAGAAGGAGACAGACCTAACCAGTCTTCCTGACAAAGAATTCAAAATAAGAATCATAAACATGCTGAGAGAGATGCAGAGAAATACGCAAGAGAAATGGGATGAAGTCCGGAGGGAGATCACAGATGCCAGAAAGGAGATCACAGAAATGAAACAAACTCTGGAAGGGTTTATAAACAGAATGGATAGGATGCAAGAGGCCATTGATTGAATTGAAACCAGACAACAGGAACGCATAGAAGCTGACATAGAGAGAGATAAAAGGATCTCCAGGAATGAAACAATATTAAGAGAACTGTGTGACCAATCCAAAAGGAACAATATCCGTATTATAGGGGTTCCAGAAGAAGAAGAGAGAGGAAAAGGAAAGAAAGTATCTTAGAAGAAATAATTGCTGAAAACTTCCCCAAACTGGGGGAGGAAATAATCAAACAGACCACGGAAATACACAGAACCCCCAACAGAAAGGATCCAAGGAGGACAACACCAAGACACATAATAATTAAAAAGGCAAAGATCAAGGACAAGGAAAGAGTTTTAAAGGCAGCTAGAGAGAAAAAGGTCACCTATGAAGGAAAACCCATCAGGCTAACATCAGACTTCTCAACAGAAACCCTACAGGCCAGAAGAGAATGGCATGATATATTTAATACAATGAGACAGAAGGGCCTTGAACCAAGGATACTGTATCCAGCACGACTATCATTATTCAAATATGATGGTGGGATTAAACAATTCCCAGACGAACAAAAGCTGAGGGAATTTGCTTCCCACAAACCACTTCTACAGAACATCTTACAGGGACTGCTCTAGATGGGAGCACTCCTAGAAAGAGCACAGCACAAAACACCCAACATATGAAGAATCGAGGACGAGTAATAAGAAGGGAGAGAAGAATCTCCAGACACTGTATATAACAGCTCAATAAGTGAGCTAAGTTAGGCAGTAAGATACTAAAGAGGCTAACCTTGAACCTTTGGTAACCACGAACTTAAAGCCTGCAATGGCAATAACTACATATCTTTCAATACTCACCCTAAATGTTAATGGGCTGAATGCACCAATCAAAAGACACAGAGTAACAGAATGGATAAAAAAGCAAGACCCATCTATATGCTGCTTACAAGAAACTCACCTCAAACCCAAAGACATGTACAGACTAAAAGTCAAGGGATGGAAAAACATATTTCAAGCAAACAACAGCGAGAAGAAAGCAGGGGTTGCAGTACTAATATCAGACAAAATAGACTTCAAAACAAAGAAAGTAACAAGAGATAAAGAAGGACACTACATAATGATAAAGGGCTCAGTCCAACAAGAGGATATAACCATTCTAAATATATATGCACCCAACACAGGAGCACCAGCATATGTGAAACAAATACTACCAGAACTAAAGGGGGAAATAGACTGCAATGCATTCATTCTAGGAGACGTCAACACACCACTCACCCCAAAGGACACATCCACCGGGCAGAAAATAAGTAAGGACACGGAAGTGCTGAACAACACAGTAGAGCAGATGGACCTAATAGACATCTATAGAACTCTACATCCAAAAGCAACAGGATATACATTCTTCTCAAGTGCACATGGAACATTCTCCAGAATAGACCACACACTAGGCCACAAAAAGAGCCTCAGAAAATTCCAAAAGACTGAAATCCTACCAACCAACTTTTCAGACCACAAAGGCATAAAACTAGAAACAAACTGTACAAAGAAAGCAAAGAGGCTCACAAACACATGAAGGCTTAACAACACGCTCCTAAATAATCAATGGATCAATGACCAAATCAAAATGGAGATCCAGCAATATATGGAAACAAATGACAACAATAACACTAAGACCCAACTTCTGTGGGACACAGCAAAAGCAGTCTTAAGAGGAAAGTATATAGCAATCCAAGCATATTTAAAAAAGGAAGAGCAATCCCAAATGAATGGTCTAATGTCACAATTATCGAAATTGGAAAAAGAAGAACAGATGAGGCCTAAGGTCAGCAGAAGGAGGGACATAATAAAGATCAGAGAAGAAATAAATAAAATTGAGAAGAATAAAACAATAGCAAAAATCAATGAAACCAAGAGCTGGTTCTTGGAGAAAATAAACAAAATAGATAAGCCTCTAGCCAGACTTACTAAGAAGAAAAGAGAGTCAACACAAATCAACAGTATCAGAAACGAGAAAGGAAAAATCACGACGGACCCCACAGAAATACAAAGAATTATTAGAGAATACTATGAAAACCTATATGCTAACAAGCTGGGAAACCTAGGAGAAATGGACAACTTCCTAGAAAAATACAACCTTCCAAGACTGACCCAGAAAGAAACAGAAAATCTAAACAGACCAATTACCAGCAATGAAATTGAAGCGGTAATCAAAAAACTACCAAAGAACAAAACCCCCGGGCCAGATGGATTTACCTCGGAATTTTATCAGACATACAGGGAAGACATAATACCCATTCTCCTTAAAGTTTTCCAAAAAACAGAGGAGGAGGGGATACTCCCAAACTCATTCTATGAAGCTAACATCACCCTAATACCAAAACCAGGCAAAGACCCTACCAAAAAAGAAAACTACAGACCAATATCCCTGATAAATGTAGATGCAAAAATACGCAACAAAATATTAGCAAACCGAATTCAAAAATACATCAAAAGGATTATACACCATGACCAAGTGGGATTCATCCCAGGGATGCAAGGATGGTACAACATTCAAAAGTCCATCAACATCATCCACCACATCAATAAAAAGAAAGACAAAAACCATATGATCATCTCCATAGATGCGGAAAAAGCATTTGACAAAGTTCAACATCCATTCATGATAAAAACTCTCAGCAAAATGGGAATAGAGGGCAAGTACCTCAACATAATAAAGGCCATATATCATAAACCCACAGCCAACATTATATTGAACAGCAAGAAGCTGAAAGCATTTCCTCTGAGATCGGGAACTAGACAGGGATGCCCACTCTCCCCACTGTTATTTAACATAGTACTGGAGGTCCTAGCCATGGCAATCAGACAAAACAAAAAAATACAAGGAATCCAGATTGGTAAAGAAGAAGTTAAACTGTCACTATTTGCAGATGACATGATACTGTACATAAAAAACCCTAAAGACTCCACCCCAAAACTACTAGAACTGATATCAGAATACAGTAAAGTTGCAGGATACAAAATCAATACACAGAAATCTGTGGCTTTCCTATAAACTAACAATGAATCAACAGAAAGAGAAATCAGGAAAACAACTCCATTCACAATTGCATCAAAAAAAATAAAATACCTAGGAATAAACCAAACCAAAGAAGTGAAAGACTTATACTCTGAAAACTACAAGTCACTCTTAAGAGAAATTAAAGGGGACACTAAAAGATGGAAACTCATCCCATGCTCACGGCTAGGAAGAATTAATATCGTCAAAATGCCCATCCTGCCCAAAGAAATATACAGATTTGATGCAATCCCTATGAAACTACCAGCAACATTCTTCAATGAACTGGAACAAATAATTCAAAAATTCATATGGAAACACCAAAGACCCCGAATAGCCAAAGCAATCCTGAGAAAGAAGAATAAAGTAGAGGGGATCTCACTCCCCAACTTCAAGCTCTACTATAAAGCCATAGTAATCAAGACAATTTGGTACTGGCACAAGAGCAGAGCCACAGACCAATGGAACAGACTAGAGAATCCAGACATTAACCCAGACATATATGGTCAATTAATATTTGATAAAGGAGCCATGGACATACAATGGCAAAATGACAGTCTCTTCAACAGATGGTGCTGGCAAAACTGGACAGCTACATGTAGGAGAATGAAACTGGACCATTGTCTAACCCCATATACAAAAGTAAACACAAAATGGATCAAAGACCTGAATGTAAGTCATGAAACCATTAAACTCTTGGAAGAAAACATAGGCACAAACCTCTTAGACATAAACATGAGTGACATCTTCTTGAACATATCTCCCCGGTCAAGGAAAACAACAGCAAAAATGAACAAGTGGGACTATATTAAGCTGAAAAGCTTCTGTACAGCAAAAGACACCATCAATAGAACAAAAAGGAACCCTACAGTATGGGAGAATATCTTTGAAAATGACACATCCGATAAAGGCTTGACGTCCAGAATATATAAAGAGCTCACACGCCTCAACAAACAAAAAACAAATAACCCAATTAAAAAATGGGCATAGGAACTGAACAGTTCTCCAAAAAAGAAATACAGATGGCCAACAGACACATGAAAAGATGCTCCACATCACTAATTATCAGAGAAATACAAATTAAAACTACAATGAGGTATCACCTCACACCAGTAAGGATGGCTGCCATCCAAAAGACAAACAACAAATGTTGGCGAGGCTGTGGAGAAAGGGGAAGCCTCCTATACTGCTGGTGGGAATGTAAATTAGTTCAACTATTGTGGAAAGCAGTATGGAGGTACATCAGAATGCTCAAAACAGACTTACCATTTGACCCAGGAATTGCACTCCTAGGAATTTACCCTAAGAATGCAGCAATCAAGTTTGAGAAAGACCAATGCACCCCTATGTTTATCACAGCACTATTTACAATAGCCAAGAATTGGAAGCAACCTAAATGTCCATCGATAGATGAATGGATAAAGAAGATGTGGTACATATACACAATGGAATACTACTCAGCCATAAGAAAAGGGCAAATCCAATCATTTGCAGCAACATGGATGGAGCTGGAGGGCATTATGCTCAGTGAAACAAGCCAAGTGGAGAAAGAGAAATACCAAATGATTTCTCTTATCTGTGGAATATAAGAACAAAGGAAAAACTGAAGGAACAAAACAGCAGCAGAATCACAGAACTCAAGAATGGACTAACAGGTACCAAAGGGAAAGGGACTGGGGAGGATGAGTGGGTAGGGAGGGATAAGGGGGGGGAAGAAGGGGGATATTAAGATTAGCATGCATGGGGGGGTGGGAGAAAGGGGAGGGCTGTACAACACAGTAAAGGCAGGTAGTGATTCTACAACATTTTGCTATGCTGATGGACAGTGACTGTAAAGGGGTTTATAGGGAGGACCTGGTATAGGGGAGAGCCTAGTAAACATAATATTCGTCATGTAAGTGTAGATTAATGATACCAAAAAAAAAAAAAAAGGCAGTTCCTGTGTGGTGACCTCTAATGAGTTCTACACAAGGGTATAAAGGGCATATAAAAGTCTAGGCAAAGGGTCTGTTTGTGTTTATACAGAGGATCAAAGCCTAATTTGGCTACCCTGAAAATGAATTAAGATATGATATGAAAAAGAACTTCCAACATCAGCACTCTCTGGAAGACTCATGCCAGAAGATGATCATCAAAAAACCCCAACAAAGACCAACCACTGCTACAGGTGTAGATGCACTCATCCCACCAGTTCCTGGACTTGCCATGGGAATGAAGGAGATATCTAAGCTGGCCTGTGCATACAGTCAAACAAATTTGACTGGATTTATACTGTTGGAACTCAACCAAGAATTTGGAGAAGTGCAAATTGTAGCACTCCAAAATCTTACAACTACAGACTATTTACTGTTAAAAGAACATAAGGGATGTGAACATTCCCCAGGAATGGGTTGTTTTAATTTGTCTGAGTTCTCTCAGACTGTTCAAGTTCAGTTGGACAATATCCACCATATCACAGATAAGTTTTCACAAATGCCTAAGGTTTTCTTGGTTTCACTGGAGATGGCTGGTAATTACAGGTATGCTTTGGTTATGTAACTATACTCCTATTATGTTAATGTGTGTGCGCAATTTTAGTAGCTTAAAACCTATACATGCTGAAGTTACTCTACAAGAAGATATGTCAAAGAAATAATCAATCTTCCCATGTTTTCTTCTGCCTGCTGCTTCTATAACTTTTCTTCTTCCTTCCTAATTACAACCCTTAAATAGAATTTGTGCCTCATATCAAACTTACCGAGTATCATAATTCTTCCAAGTGGTAAAGATACCTCAAGACAAATGCTGGGCATAGAAGCCACAGGGCATAAATATGCAAAGAAATAAAAAGCTAACCATTTCAAACAATACAGCTTCTCTCTCACTTACCAACTTTACATTTCCGTGTATGGCCCCGGAAGATGACTGGTTAGCCAGAGACGGGTAAGATTCCTCAAGGGAGGAACAACCTAAGACAGGCACAGTCGCAGGGGGGCCATCAGGTGAGAAATTGGGGATCAACAGAGGTGAGGCTTAGAACCTCACCCCCCCTGTTCTGAGAGAAGCTCTGCATACGTGGATGTTTTATTGCCCTTGTCTAGCTTGGATTAACACATAGTCTACAGGCACACACCTGATCATCTACATTTGCTCTCTTACAACACTAAACTATGTTTTCTACCTTTATCTTGTATCTACCTACCACTTCAGCATTTTATTAAAAATAATAATAATAAAGAGAGAAATGTGGTATCCACATATAAATCAAGTATAAAAACCAAATGAGTATTCATATTTGAACTGACTGTTTATAGTTCATAATGCATGAGCAAAACCAAAAGTTTCTGTGATGACTGCCCTTGTACTGTTCACTATGTAACTTAGTCATTATGTAAGAATTTGTTCTCCATGTAAGAACTTGTTTGTTATGCCTCAGAAGATTGGAGACTGACGAAAATTAGGCTTGGGGTGGATTAATGATTGTGCATTGAGCATTGACTCCCCTATACAGAATTTTATTGTCGTTAAAACCATTTGATCAATAAATATGAGAGATGCCCTCACAAAAAAAAAACAAAAAAAACAAAAAACAAAAAACAAAGGACAGACTTCCAAATGTAAAATAAATAAGTAACCGGGATGTAATGTATAGCATAAGGAATATAGTCAAGATATTGTAACAGCTTGGTAGGGTGATAGCTGGAACCTAGAATTATGTATATAAATGTTTTATCACTATGTTGTACACTTGAAACTAATGTAATGTAATACTGTGCATCAACTACCCTTCAATAAAAAATAATTATCTAAAAAAAAAGAACATATGGGATGCGAACAGTCCCCAGGAATGGGTTGTTTTAATTTGTCTGATTTCTCTCAGACTGTTCAAGCTCAATTGGACAATATCCACCATATCATAGATAAGTTTTCACAAATGCCTAAGGTGCCTAACTGGTTTTCTTGGTTTCACTGGAGATGGCTGGTAATTACAGGTATGCTTTGGTTATGTAACTATACTCCTATTATGTTAATGTGTGTGCGCAATTTAATTAGTAGCTTAAAACCTATACATGCTGAAGTTACTCTACAAGAAGATATGTCAAAGAAATAATCAATCTTCCCATGTTTTCTTCTGCCTGCTGCTTCTATAACTTTTCTTCTTCCTTCCTAATTACAACCCTTAAATAGAATTTGTGCCTCATATCAAATTTACCGAGTATCATAATTCTTCCAAGTGGTAAAGATACCTCAAGACAAATGCTGGGCATAGAAGCCACAGGGCATAAATATGCAAAGAAGTAAAAAGCTAACCTTTTCAAACAATAAGGCTTCTCTCTCTCTTACCAACTTCACATTTCCCTGTATGGCCCCAGAAGATGACTGGTTAGCCAGAGACGGGTAAGATTCCTCAAGGGAGGAACAACCTAAGACAGGCACAGTCGCAGGGGGGCCATCAGGTGAGAAATTGGGGATCAACAGAGGTGTTGCTTAGAACCTCACCCCCCCCGTTCTGAGAGAAATCTTCTGCATACGTGGATGTTTTATTGCCCTGGTCTAGTTTGGATTAACACATAGTCTACAGGCACACACCTGATCATCTACATTTGCTCTCTTACAACACTAAACTATGTTTTCTACCTTTATCTTGTATCTACCTACCACTTCAGCATTTTATTAAAAATAATAATAATAAAGAGAGAAATGTGGTATCCACATATAAATCAAGTATAAAAATCAAATGAGTATTCATATTTGAACTGTTTATAGTTCATAATGCATGAGCAAAACCAAAAGTTTCTGTGATGACTGCCCTTGTACTGTTCACCATGTAACTTATTCACTATGTAAAAATTTGTTCTCCATGTAAGAACTTGTTCGTTATGCTTCAGAAGATTGGAGACTCACGAAAATTAGGCTTGGGGTGGATTAATGATTTTGCATTGAGCATTGACTCCCCTATACAGAATTTTATTGTCGTTAACAACCATTTGATCATTAAATAAGAGAGATGCCCTCACAAAAAAAAAAAAAAAAAGTGCACACTTCCAATTGTAAAATAAATAAGTAACCGGGATGTAATGTATAGCATAAGGAATATAGTCAAAATATTGTAACAGCTTGGTATGGTGATAGCTGGTACCTAGAATTATCATGTATATAAATGTTGAATCACTGTGTTGTACACCTGAAACTAATGTAATACTGTGTGTCAACTACCCTTCAATAAAAAATAATTGTCTACAAAAAAATAAAATAAAATAAAACTGTGTAAGAGTGGACACAATAACTCTTATGCACATGAATGTTCATAGCATCATTATATGTGATAAACCAAGAACAGAAACAACTCAAATGTCCATCAACTGATGAATGGATAAAAAGATGGTATATCCATATAAAATGGAATATTACTTAACCATATAAAGGAATAAAGTAGTGATATATGCTGTAAGACAGATGAAAACTGAACACATTATACTAAGTTAAGGACTGAAAACATTATGCTAAGTTAAGGAAGCCAGACACAAAAGGACACTTATTGTATGATTCCATTTATAGTAAAGTTTAGAATACGGAAATTGGAAACGAAAGTAGATTATCAGTTGTGGTAACTATAGAGGAAGGTAGGGAGAAGAAAAGGAATGTCTGCAAATGAGTATAAGGTTTCTTTCTGGGGTGATGAGAATACTCTAAATCAGATGATGGTGATGGTTGTACAACTCTATGAATACACTAAAAAACAATGACTTAGACTTAAACACATGCGAGACGAAGGCATAGGGAAGGGATACAAGCATCAAAGAAATGAGAATGAGAGAAACATGGCTGATTCATCTAAAATTAGAAAATGGACTTCTACACATAATGTCTACTATTTCCACTATTTTTACAGTTAAAACATATTGTAAAAAACTGTGGCCTTAAAAAAGGATACTTCACAGAAATAATTACCACTTAGGTAAATACGAAAAAGAGTTGTTCTCTTCATTTGAACTAATCAGTAATTTATTTTCAAAACAACTCAGGGTTGCAGTTTAACTATTTTGTTGTTGGTATAGTATGGGTAACATATATCTCAGAGCAAAAGATGGCCACTTCTAGGCTGGTGGATGAGAAAATGTGATTATCAATTGGATTTTATTTTAAATTGCTACCTTTGTGTTCCCGTTATATAATTTTCCCCCCTTTTTCTTACTCTAAGCAGAGAAGAAAAGTATCAGCATTAATTCACCATCTCACCCAATGCACAATGTTACAATCAAAAATGTCTCCAGATATTGCCAAACATCCCCCTACAAGTGGTAAAATTTTACCAAATGGAAAACCACCAGAGGAGAAAAATACTCCTCAAAATTCAGTGTTACCATAACCAGACTGCGGAAGCTTATTTCACATTTCAAATTTAGAGAACCGGCTATGCTAAAGGCAGGCTCACACTGCTGGGTACCCTGCCAGAAGCCAGGGCTGCAGAACTGCCCAAAACCAGGATCCCAGAGTAGCCACTATCTACTGAAATTTCCTTGCCTTGGGAAAAAAGTAAAAATAAATATATGAATACATAAATACATAGATAAGTAGAAAAGAATGTTGGCAAAGTTACTATCTAGACCTGCCCTGTCCAGTACAACTTTATAAGTGATGGAAACATTGCCTACTGTGCTGCACAATACAGTGGCCACTTGCTACATGTGGCAATGCAGCACTTGAAATGTGGCAAGTGCAGCTGAAGAACTGAATTTTTTATTTTATTTAATTGTAACTAAATTTAAGTTGCCACAGGAGGCTGGGCTACTGGATTGTACAATGCAGATGCAGACCTTGCTATCATCCTTATTTTTCTTATTGCTGTTAGTCAACATTAAGAGTACATTCTTGGTAGAAGTCCATCATTCCCTCTTCTTTAGGCGATTTTTCTAGCAGCATCTCTCTCTTCCAGGGTCAGAAGATCAATACCTGCCCCTGACCACAGCAGGCCAGTGCTCTGAAGAATAAATATACTGGCCTCTTACTGGGCTCTTCACATTCTTTGTGCTCCATTTCTGCACGCTTGTTCCATTTTGTACCACCTCAGTCTTCCCAAAATCCAGAATGGGCTACTAGTCTTCTATGAAAGGTATCTAACAGTAAAAGGAATAAATTGTTTAGAAAAAGTAGAAATAGTAAAAGGGAAAAGTATCTCATTAATTTGTTTGCTTTTTAAATTAATTTCTCCCAGGTGGAATGTAACATTCATGAGAGCAGGACTCTTTTTAGCTCTGCAGCCCCAGGACCTGGAATGTACAACGTAGGTGTTAAATGTTTGATGAATGAACAATAACAAGAATACCTTAAACGGTGCTCATGTGCCAGGCACCATAGTGCTTTAAAATACAAACTTATTTAAACCTCACTAAAACTATGAGGCACACACTATCATCATTATAAGGTATATTTTATTATCCACATTATTACATTTGAAGATACTGAGGCACAGAGGAGTTAGGTAGTGTGCCTGAGATCATACATGTGAGTGGCAAAACTATAATTTGATTCCTACCACATATGGAGCTTATTCTTACTTAAGTTGTGCAAAAATATTACCTAAGGCTTTTATATCAGAGGCACCCAAGCTTACTCTGCATCCTACCCCTTCTCCCCATCCTGTTTTATCAGGAGAAGCTATGTGTACACATAAAACATCTATAATGAAATATGATTACAGCAGAGTACAACATAATACAAAGGTACACAAACAATGCAGCCCATATGTAAGCATGCATGCGCATAACTGGGGCACACTAGTACGGTAAAGAAGCCCACAGCCTGAAGATTTCAGCAGAGATAAAGGTTAACAGGTATCCCAGGTGGAAGGAAAGACTTGTGCATGGAAGGCAAGCTGGGATTGGGGATACAGAACTATGGAAATTCGAAGAGTGATTGGGGAGAGGGGAATGGATAGGCAAACCAGAGACTGTATGTGTTTCTGAACATCATGTCAGATTTCAGATCCTGCTGTGGGAAGCAGGATCCAACTCAACTGTTAAGGTAGGTCCAAGAAAGAGATTCAGCCAATATGAATCTACAAAATGGGTGAATAATGACGCCTGGGTCTAAACAAAGTGCCCAGATTTCCCTCAGCGCAACTCACACACCCCAAGGGCAGATGAAAACTGGTCCCACTGGAGAAAGGTGTGATCAGAAGGAGAATGATGTTTATCACATCTGATGCTTTGTCAGACTGAGATAAGAGGCAAGTTCATTCTTGATTTTTCTTTACTGTTCTTGTAGACACAGAGAGGGATCATCTTGTTATAATGAACAATGTTTCCTGGTTCCATAACACTGCATTTCCCTCTTTGCTTATATGTACCAAGAATCCACTTCTTTCACCCGCTCCTTAACAGGAGGTATCACCCAAAGCTTAGTACTTGGTCTCTCAAGTTTTTCTTTACATTCTGTAACTCAAATTTAACTGCTAAATCTTTATTTGCAAACTTAACCTAATTCAGTTCCTATAGTTGTACTGTCCACATGCCCCTACTGAGTATTTGAAATGTAGCTTGTCTGAATTGAACTGTGTGGTTAAGTATAAAATATATACTTAGGTAATTTATCTTAATAATTTTATATTGATTATGATAGTATTGAACTTACATTTATATTGAAATGACATATTTTAGATATACTGGGTTAAATAAAAATGTATTATTAAAATTTATTTTGACCTGTTTCTTTCTACTTTTTGTAATATGATCTCTAGAAAATTTTAAATTACATATGTGGCTCATAATTTATTTATATTGGACAGCACTGTTCTATAGATTATCTGTACTAAGGCTGCCCCTCACATGCAGCATGCTTAAAACTAGATCCACTACTAAGAAGCGTAAGATATCTCTGTGCCTCAGTTTGTCTATAAAATGGAGATACTAATTACAATAAAGAATATAACTGTAACAGTAAGAGCTAACACACAACACTTACTATATGCCAAACACTAATTCAAGCATTTTTCATGTATTAATTCTTTTAATCTTCACACTATCCCTGTGAGGCTATCATTCCCATTTCATAGATGAGCAAACAGGACACAGAAAAATTAAGCAACTAGCACAATGTTACATGATTAGTAAATAGTGGAGCCCAGATTCAAGCCCAGGGAGTCAGCTCCAGAGTCCCTGCTTCAAACCAGTGTCTCTTAGGATACCCATCTCAGAAATGTTGCAAAAATTCAGTACGTGAATTTAGGTAAAACATTTCAAACTATACCTGGCACAGAGTAAACTCACCTTCAGTGTTTAACTATTACCACCATTACTCCAGCTTCCAACCTACTTTCCCATTTCACTGCATGTCACAATGTTTCTCCCTATTTCCCAGGATTAAAACTTCAGGATTATCTTTTAACACATCTCCCTCTTGCATCCCCTAACTCTAGTCAGTTCCTTCTGACTCTTCCTTCAATGTTTTCAATGCATCTACTTCGTTTTTCCCACTACCACCTTATCTGCCCAGCCCTTCCCACCCTCACACCAGACAACTTAATAACAAGAACACCTTAAATAGTGATTAAGTATCAGGCATGCTTCAAATCCATTAATGCATTTAAAACTCACTATAGCCCTGTCTGTTCCTCAGGACTTCCACACCTGAGCTCTAACAGTGTCTAATTTCTTCAGCAGGTCTTCCTGGAATGTCAATTTTATCATGCGATGGGAACTTCAAAGGTGTACGGATTCTTCACACTTGTGCCTATCAGTTGATCAAAATATAAGAGAGAAAGATGACAAGTATTCCCTATTAGGGTGAAGAAAGACTTACAAGGCCCAAAAATAAAAAATTCTAGCCTCATCGAAAATCTCCCAGAGCCCTGTTTTAACTCAGCATCCAACATTAACAACTGCATAACCTAACCCCATGCTATCTATTCAGTCTTATCACCACTCCTTAACAAAAACTCTCCAGAGTACCTAAACAAGTCTCTTCATTGTTCCTGGAGTACACACTAATAATATATTACCAATGCTTAAAGCCAGCCTTTATTTGTATAGTTGCCCTCTGCCTCAGAGATCTGGGTATATTTCTCCTCCACAAGCCCTCCCCAAAACACCTAGGCTAAACTAATCTCTCCTCTAAATTGTGACAAAACTTCTGCCTTACTCCATTCACTATGGTCCATAGCGATACATTCAACCACTGAAAACTCTAACCAGATCAAGATCAACTGGAAGGCAAGCACTGAATTGCTAATTTTTTATCTCCATGAGTGGCACAGGTCTCTGCAAAGAATGAGCACTTATTTGGCAAATGAAATAGCAAATAAAAGAAGTGTGGATATCGTAACTGAAATTATCTGTAATCACCCTAATTTAGTTAAATCTTATTTCCTAATCAAGAAACAGCTCAATATCAGGATCAGTAACAATAGTTTCATGGCATTGGTTTCATTGCACTTTCAAACTCATTATGTTCTTTATGCCTCACAACAACCTGGTGAAGTACACACTATTATATGCTTCTTAACAGTGTGGGTAAAACTGCAATATTTCCAGAACTTCTGCCTGGCCTTAGTGCATCTCCATATCAACAGGTGTTCCCAAGGGGTGGAGAAAAATTAGTCATCTCTGTATCAATAGGTGATTACAGCAGGGAGCAGGGCCTATCTGGACCAGAGAGGTGTGACGGGGTCCTTTTGCAGCCAGGACACAAGAGACATGGACAAGAGGTAAACGACTGCTTGTAAGCAATAAATGGGTTTCTCCCACTTTAATTCTCCCTTTCACAGATTCCAGCTTCAAAGGTTATTTGCCCGAGGCTGGGGACATATTCCCCCTCCATCCCCACTCCTGAGTTACAAAAGTCATCTGAGGTTTAAAGAATTAGTGTTTTTCTTCAAGATCACACAGCTACTACATGGCAAAGCAGGAACTAGAAATGAGGCCAGTAACAGTGCTCTTTCCAATGTTCTAATTCACCTTTTATCCCCTTTCCCTCCTTATTGCCTAAGGAAGAGTTAAACTACTAAAAGGAGAAAGCAACAGGGTAAGAATCCTTGGTAAAAACAGATATGGTAAATTAGCAACTTGAAGGGAATACCTGTCAGACACAGCTTCCTTTTCCTTTGACTCACCAAGGGCAATCAATGATCTGCAAGGCTGCCTTTATCAACAAGACCACATGATTTTGTTCACTGTGAAATAAAAATTTCCATCTAAACCTAAAACCATTTCCTGATTCCAAAGTTGAACACAACCTCCCCAACCCCCACCAGCTCTGAACTTACAAAATTTTAAGCTAAAGCTGTTGCTTATCAATGTATAATTAAGGAAGCAACCTTCTGAGGACATGGCACTTGACCAATGGCAGTCCTTGATAACGTGATAAACCATTAGTCTTCCCACACCTTACTGTCTCCAGGAATCCAGTCTTTGAAACTCCAAACATTCCTATTTAACACGTAACCACAAAGAACCTCAGTTCAGGGCAGTCTCAGCTCATGAATGGTCACATTGTTGAGTATTCTCCCTTCACACTGCAATTCAGAAATGGGAAGACACGGAGATGGATCCAAACCTGGGCTAACTGCACTGGCAGAGCCAAAAAAAAACAAACCAGGGACGCACGTAAGGCGCCCGCTGCCTCCTCCTCTGCAGATCTCCATCCACTCCGGAGAATGCAGAAAGCTCCCCCAGGGGTGCAGGTTTCAGCAGCTGCCAGCCCATCCCGAAAGATTTTCCTTGAGGTTTCATGTGAGCTGGAGAAGGCGTCCTCCGCACTGACGGTGGGTCTGGCCGCACGCAGCGGCCAGCTCTAGACCCCCGCCCGACACCAGCCACAGCCCCAGTGGAAGATGCCGCCGCCTCGGATACCAACCCCCGCGCCAAGAAAGAAGGAGGAGGAGGGAAAAAGACAGGAGCTCCCGTACGAACTGTAGCCGAAGGTTTCCACAGCTGCCTCTGCTCCTCTGCCCCTACTCACCCAGTTCTGTGCGTTATTGCTCAGCTTGACTTTCTTGCACAGGCTCCCAGGAACCTCCATTGCTATACCGAGCGCGCGCGGGTGCCAGGATTCTCGCTGCCCAGAGCGCGGCACTGGAGGCCGGCGGGGGCGGGGCGGGAGGATAGGCGGGGCCTCCTCGCGCTGGGACCGGCGCGCGCTGACGTGAGCACGCATTCGTGGTCGTGGCGCCGACTGCTCGGCCTGTGGGCTGTGCCACCGAGAGGAGCCCGGGGCCGAGGCAGGTCGGGGAGCGGAGAGGCTGCGCGCGAGAACCCGAGACGAGCTGAGGGTGGGGCTCTCTGGGCTGACGCGAGCGCGCAAGACGCTCTTTCCTTTTGATTCTGAGGAAAGGGCGGGCCCTGGGAAGGTATTCGTGGAACGTTCTCCCTCTCCCTGGGACGCGTTACGCCTGCGCAGGCGCAGAGGCTAGAACGACTCCTCGGCGCCCCACCTAGAGTTCGGCAAGAAAGCTGTGTGGCGCTTGGCTTTCCGAGCTCCTTGCGGAAGTTGCCGCTTGGCAAACGTTCCCGTGATATCCCGCCCCTCTCGCTTTTCCCTCAGAGACCGAGTCACCAGGCTCCTGTCCGCCCAATCTGTCCTTGTGTCAGCCTGGCCAGTGTTTAAAAAGGGATTTTCCAGACTCGCAAATAGAAGAATTGATTTACGGAACAGCTCATTCTCCACACTTTACCCTTGATTTTAAAATTATGCTCAACGCTCAACTTCAGAAAAAAGTCAATAAGCTCCACCCCTGGATATCTAGTGGGTATTTGCAAGGTGCTTCCTTCCCCACTTGGGGACCTCTTCATATCAGTTTTCTGTGCAATACCTCTCAACAACTAGGCCAAAAAGGGCCTCTATAACACTGGTTTCCCAGGAAACCCTTAGAGGACTGAAATCCAGGAAGGGCCGCTGGGTATCCTACCAGCCAAGCGTAACGCTCCTCCTCCTTCAGTGCGTTCTACCACAGGGTAGAATGCCCATCTGTGGAGGATATTTTCATATTCACCTAATACAGGGCTAGATCATAGGAGGATGGGCTAGGAGTACGCGGGTGCTTCATCCACAAGTTACATACCCTCACAACTCCATTACTCCAAACAATTTTCCGCAGCTTGCCCTGACACCAAGATAGTTGGTTGAGCCTCTGCTCTTCCATAACGCAACACCCACCTACACACACGCACCACAGTCACTAAGACTTAAAGCTAACAGTCAATAGCTAACAAATCAATCCCCTGTTTACCCACGGCTACTGTCTTATATTAGACCTTCCCCATATCCAAGATGAATAACAATTCCTTAGCTGGTCATCTTCCCATTAGTGCAGCCACTGCCAGCACCTGGGTCGCACACTCCATTCTTGATAATGCTGTCAGAGTGCTATTTCTAAAATGGCAATCCTATCTTAATCACTTAAGATGTCAGTGGTTGCCTGTGGCTTTTTCTTAGGGGATTCTTAATTTAGAGTCTGTATTTCTCTATAGAGTCTGTATACAACTGAATTTTAATATAATTCTTAATTCTGCCAATAACAGGAATGAGTTTGGAAGATGAGCTCAAGCTTCAAATGGTAAGACATAGATGCAATTGGAATCAGCCATTTTTCCCAGGAGTCCTGGGACTCTTAGAGAATAAATGGTATTTAGAGAGAAAAGGTATTTAGATATCACAGTCTGAACTTCCAGGAGTGCACATTACTTTTGAGTTAGTCTGTGTTTCTGGGCTTTTTCAGTGGAAGATTTTTTAAGATAAAATACATCATGCATTTACACTGATACTGTCAAATCAAATTCATGATTCCAGACATTATTATGCAAATGAACCTGAAACATCTTGTCAAACCAGAAACAAGGAAATTATTGAATACCACTAGGATTATGTCACCAGCTTGAAAAACCTTCCCAATTTTGTCAAAGAGGGCACAACTAGAGTATGAAAGGGTATACAGCTATACAATATTGAAACAAGTCAAATATGTTTAAATCCAGATGTTCATAATAATGACAATTTAAAAAGAACCCATCACCCTTGGATGCCTGTGAACCAACTCATTATTTTGAAAACTGAAAAATAAAGGGAAAAAATTAAGCATTTACCCTGCTACCTGCACTAACTGCAAGTCAGGTGTTGAAAAAGTTGATGAGGGAAAGTTTCTCTTTGTAGAAGTACAGCTAATAAATGAAGAAGCAAAGACAGAATTATATTATCATCTTACACCATTTTAATGAAATAACAGATAAAGGCAGTGGTCCTCAGCAGTTGTGCACATCATGAAAATAAACAACATCAGAACTTTTTTGCTTCCTGATGAACTATTAATGTCCACCCCTCTCAAAATCAAACCTGATCCTAATCGAGACTTAAGGTCTAATTATCAGTTTACCATTAATACAGAGGAAAGAGGAAGATGTAAAGTCATCACAATACAATCAACCAAATCTAAACTGTGGAAAACTCTACATCATAAATGACCTGAGTATTTGAAAATTCAAATTCATTTACAAGAGAAAATTGAGGAAGAACTAAAAATTAAAAGAAATAGCCAGTATTTTAAATATATGGAACTTATTTGAACACTGATTCAAACAAAAAATACCTTTCAAAAATGTATGGCAACAGACACATAAAACAGATGCTCCACATCACTAGTCATCAGAGAAATGCAAATTAAAACCACAATGAGATATCCCCTCACACCAGTAAGGATCACCACCATCCAAAAGACAAACAACAACAAATGTTGGTGAGGTTGTGGAGAAAGGGGCACGCTCCTGCACTGTTGGGAGGAATGTAAACTAGTTCAACCATTGTGGAAAGCAGTATGGAGGTTCCTCAAAAAGCTCAAAATAGAAATACCATTTGACCCAGGAATTCCACTTCTAGGAATTTGCCCTAAGAATGCAGCAGCCCAATTTGAAAAAGACAGATGCACCCCTATGTTTGTTGCAGCACTATTTACAATAGCCAAGAAATGGAAGCAACCTAAGTGTCCATCAGTAGATGAATGAATAAAGAAGATGTGGTACATATACACAATGGAATATTATTCAGCCATAAGAAGAAAACAAATCCTACCATTTGCAACAACATGGATGGAGCTAGAGGGTATTATGCTCAGTGAAATGAGCCAGGCAGAGAAAGACAAGTACCAAATGATTTCACTCATCTGTAGAGTATAAGAACAAAGCAAAAACTGAAGGAACAAAACAGCAGCAGACTCACAGAACCCAAGAATGGACTAACAGTTACCAAAGGGAAAGGGACTGGGGAAGATGGGTGGGAAGGGAGGGATAAGGGGGGGAAAAAAGAAAGGGGGCATTATGATTAGTATGTATAATGTGGGGAGGGGCATGGGGAGGGCTGTGCAACACAGAAAAGACAAGTAGTGATTCTACAGCATCTTACTACACTGATGGACAGTGACTGTAATGGGGTATGTGGGGGGGACTTGGTGATGGGGGGAGTCTAGTAAACATAATGTTCCTCATGTAATTGTAGATTAATGATACCAAAATAAAAAAATAAAAATGTATGGCAATAGGGGAAATTTGAAGAGTCTATGGATTCTGGATATTAAAGACTTACTGTTTTTGATGTGATAATACCATTGCTACATTTTTTTAAAGGAGTAATATTAGAAACACATACTGAAAGATTTACCAGTGAAATAGCAATGCCATAAGTATTTAAAAACAAAATGAGTCTCTTGGAAATTAAAAGCAATATAGCAGGAGTGGGAAAACGGTGAAGTTATCTCCCAGGAAGCAAATCCAAAAAGGTGAGAAATAGAAAACTGTTTTCAGGTCAGGGAATCCAACATCCAAATATTAGTAGTTCTAGAAAGATCAAACTCACAGGAGGAAGTGACCAAGGAAATTATTCAACGAAATTTCCTAGATCTGAAGAACTTGAGTCCTTCCCTGAATATCCAGCTCAACAGATAAAAGGTGAATGCACAAAGCATAATGTTAGGAAATTTCAGAATACTGTTGCCCAGTGTTCTGAATTTGTTTGGAAATCCTACAAGCTTCCAAAGAGAAGAAGGAGAGCTCACAAAGAACCAGGAGGAAAAATGAAAATATCAGGAAAAACACCAAGAGCTAGAAGAAAAATGGAACAATACCTTCAGAGCTCCAAAAGAAAAGCATTTCCAACCTAGTAATTGGAATTATCATACACCCTCTCTCAAAGAAATACTGGAGGGTATGTTCTACCTAAATGGAAAGAATAGGATCTGGCATCCAGAAACCAGGAGTTTCCAAACAAGAAACAGCCAAAGGTAATTCCTGGAGTGATGGTGAAGGGAGATCCCAGGATGACTGCCATGTACCAGATCTAGGGGAACATCAGTCAGAAAGCTCCCCAAGAGGTTGGAAGACCCCTGGAGAGCTTTGTTAAGAAAAAGAAATTGATAGAACATCTGATGGGAATGACCATACTGAAAATGATTCAGACACCTGACAAAGAGTTTGGGGTTAAATCAGTGTTAACTAGTAGAAAACTAAGTCATCAAAAAGGACACATTTATCATACCCTTTCTGTACACACTACATTTCAGGGTAATCAAATAATCTATGAGAGAAAGGTCATACTGACAGAATTTCAGAAGGAATATTGGTATTAAAAATCACTATTTTGAATATCTGATGAGGTGATTTATATAGGCAATATAGGCAATAATCATTAGTGGCTACTAAGTGTATTAGATAAAAGGTAATGTGATGGTTAATAGTATGTGTCAACTTGACTGGGCCACAGGGTGCCTAGATATTTGGTTAAACATTATTCTGGGTCTATCTATGAGGACATTTCTGGATGGGATTAACATTTCAATCAGTAGACTAAATAGATTGCCCTCCCTGATGGAGACAGGCCTCATCCAAACAGTTGAAGGTCTGAGTAGAACAAAAAGATCACTCTTCTGCATGTAAGAGGGAGCTTCTCCTGCCTTACTGTCTTGAGCTGAGACATTGTTCTTTTCCTGCCTTCAGACTCAAACTGCAGCATTGGCTCTTGGGTCTTTCAGACAGGCCTTGGACTCAGACGGGAACTGCACCATTAGCCTCTCCTGGGTCTCCAACTTGTTGAATGTAGATCTTAAGACTTCTTAGGCTCTGTAATCATGTGAGCCAATTCCTTATAATAAATAAATAAATATCTATCTATCTATCTATCATCTATCATGTGTCTGTACAATGGTTCTGTTTCTCTGGAGAACCCTGACTAATACAGGTAGGAAAAGGAATTTTATAATGGAAGAATCAGGCTGACACCACCTGCATCCACTTATCAATCTTAGCATCTCTAAAACTGGGACACCAGATATCATGTACCTTAAAATGTGATATAATAAGAAATACTCAGCAGTAATTGTTTTAGTTTGGGTTGTTCAAGAACAGTCATGGAGAAAAGGATTTGAGTACAAGTCATTTACTTTGGAGGTGATCCCAGGGAACACCATTAGTGGAATAGGAAAGCAATACAGGAAACAGGAAGGAAATTAGTAAAGAGTGTGTTATCAGACAGCCATTTGGGGTAACTGGAACTTAATACCACTCGGGCACTCTGAGAAACTTTGTTGAACATGTGCTTCAGATTATATTGCCTGAGTATGTGTGTGTGTGTGTGTGTGTGTGTATTCAAGGACTACTGCCAGGGTGTTTATTCCCTGGTATTTTGGATTGTAATGCAGGTAGGTAGAGAGAGCACTGGTTCAAAAGAAAGCCCATTTGCAAAGAGATGGAAGTATATTCACAGGTGGAAGTCAGAATGGCATGCTGTACAATAGTAAGGGCTGAAGGGCTATGGATAGAGCACCAGAGTGTTTGTTATAACCATCTATAAAGTATATATCATATAAGTATATATCATACTTAGTCATAATAATGTAAACTATAAATATAAACCTTAACAAAATTACAGTATGACTAGATGAAGAAGTTGAGGGGATGAAAGGGATGTGTGTGTGTGTGTGTGTGTGTGTGTGTGTTAGTGATAGGAGAAGAAAGAGGGATAAGTGTCCATTATCTACACTGAGAAACCAATAGATATGGCTTAAAACATAAAGACAAGAATAGCCATACACACCTATTTCCAGATATGGAAATATATACCAAGACAATTAGCTTAAAGACTTAAGAGTGGTTGCTGCATCTAGGGAAGGAGAATTGGGTGAGAAGGGAAAGACGACCAGTGATTTGCTCTTTATCTTAAAATTCCTTATAGAATTATTTGACTCGAAACTAGTTGGATATATAATTTTGACAGACATGTACAAAAAACTTTTTTAAATAAGAGTGAATTAAAGGTCAAGTGAAATTAGCATGTGAGAACAATGCTTAAGATATTTGTCCTAAAAAAGGAAAAGAGAAATGACATATAGCTGAAGGACAATACAGAATCAAGATGAGATATTTTAAAAAAGAAAGGAGAAGCAAGAGCAAATTTCATGCTGATGAGAATGATCCAATAGAGAGCGAGAAGATAACTGATGAACGGAGTTCGTTGAGGGTTGGAATCCAGAGTACAATTGATGATGGGCCTTTTATTGAGAGGTAGGCAGTTCCTGCAAAATAAAGTAAAAGTAGAAAATGGCACAAATGCCAGCCAATTTATATAGGTGGTGGGAAGATGAAGAAATTTTCACTGAGGGCTTTTACTGTATCATTCAAGTATGAAGCAAGGTCTTCAGTGAGAAAAGACTATACTCTGAGAACTACTGCTCTAAATAATGAATGGGCATTCCTAGATATCTAGGAGTAATTTAACAAAAACACTGAGATACTGTCCTTCATAATTTAACTGTATGTTCCAAAAGTCATCAAAACTAAAAAGAACAAATTAAATATTTTAAGCTAAACTAAGGAGCTATAAAAATTTGGAAACCCAGAGCAAAGTATATTATACCTTTTTGGTTATAGAGGTATTCTCAGTAGCATAGTAATAGTTAGGTAAGTAATCATGGTAATACTGTAAGTCACTTACTTTGGTAATATTGGGGCATCAGACTCAGAAATTCATCTAAGATAAACAGAATTAAAAAGATGCCACACAAGCTAGAGATTAATGGTCTCTAGGATCTCATTCACCCTTCACACTCGATATTGTTAAATTCCCACTAGCTGAGAAACTGGTGTGATGATTTAGAAGCAGACAGGGATATTTGATTTCCATTTGGAAGGAATCATGGCAGATTCTGGAAAATTCCATTAGTCCTACTCACTTCAGGACTCTAGAACTTGCCATAAGTCAGTCTGTAGAGAAAATTATCCCTCTAGTTAAGACAGTTCCATTTCTCCACATTTTGCATGTGTGGAGAGGATATATAAAGATATGTAAAGGCATATCTAATCCACCAGGGGTATATGATTAAACAAAGAACAAGATAAGAGAAACAGAGCTGAAAGAATCCTTGAAACATCATTTATCAATTTCATCTAAAGGATTTCCTTTTTGTTCTTTCTTTAAGAAATAGCTCTCAAGTAGTGAATTTCATAAGACCAGTAAATTACTAAAATTGTTATATTGTAAAATTATGACTGTCCATAATTCAAAGGAGATCTTCACAATGAATGAAAATAACGTGCTTGAATTCTGGGTTTTCTACTAATTATATGACCTCCAGTGAGTCACTTAACCTCTGGGTGAGTTGGTTGGATAAACTTATCTCAATAGATTCTTTCAGTTCTAAAATTATTCTAGGTTCTTAATGTAAATATCATTTGTACCTGAAAATAATACTCAAAACCACAATTTATCTATAAGCACCTTACTATATGTAAAACATTGTGTTGATAATTTCTATATGTTAAAATAGCTAAGCAGTAAGTAATGGGAAGCAACACCAAACACAGCATATATTCTTTTCCCTAGATCTTTTAGAATAATTATGATGCAGCTCATCCATGTTGTTGTATTAATAGTTCATTTCATTTTATTGATTAGTATTCCATTGTGCTTAAGATGTTGTTAAATTAACATTTGTTAAGTAGAGCACAGGGTGCTATATGGTGAACGGCGGCTCAACAACAGACAACAAGAAAAACTGAAATAGAGAATTTTATTACTTATAGGTCCTGGAAGATGTACCTGGCGCACCTTGAGGGGCCACATGGGGAGGACAAGGCAGGGTGCAGAGTGAGAGAGGCAAGACCTGGGGCACGTGCCTTTATTAGGGTTCACAGGTATACTGTTCTGGGGTTCCCAAGCTAAGGGCAGGTTGGTCAATTCAAACCAAAAAGAGTAAGATTTTGGTAAGTTCCATGGGGGTCATGTAAGGGGATACAAGAGGGAAGTCCTGGGAGGCAGAGAGACTGTGGGTCACAAGGGCTATTGGGGAAATCATATCAGGAACTTATGTTTGCTTGTGACCCTGGGGGCTATTACCTAGGGCATGTGGTTGCAGGGGGCCTAGTGTCAGTTTAAGCTCCCACAGGCCAAACAAAATGGGTATCAAGACAGCAATACCATGGAGTGGCTTAGCTAAACTCTCAACATATGGATATACTATAATTCATTTATTCATCTGTGGAGGGATATTTGGGTAATTTCTGTTTTGGGCTATTGTAGATAAAACTGCTGTGAACATTCATATGCAAATCTTTGTGTGGACATACACTTTCCTTTCTCCTGGGCAAATATCTAGGAGGGGAATGGCTGGGCATTCCCACCACATGGTGGGCATAATCTAATTTTTGAATGACTGCCAAAACCATTTTCCAAAGCGGTTATACAATTTTACATTCCTGCCAGCAGTGTATGAGAATTGTTGTTCCACACCCTTGCCAACATGTGCTATGGTTGGTCTCTTTAATTTTAGTCATTGGAGGAGTATGCAACGGTATCTCATTTTGGTTTTAACGTGGACTTCTCTATTGACTAATGATGTTAAACATCTTTTCATATGCTTATTTGCTCTCTGTATATCTTCTTTGGTTAAAGTTCTGGTCAGATCTTTTGTCCATTTTCTAATTGAATTGTTTGCTCTCTTATTACTAAGTTCTGAAAATTCTCTGTTCCATCTCAAACATTTTATTTTTCACCTCTGAAAGTTTAATGTGGGTCTTTTAAAAAATATATATTTTCCATTCCTCCATTTAATGTGAGCTATCTTTCCCCTACCTGTTTAAATAGGTGAAATAACTATTTTAATGTCCTTATCTACTAATTCTATCATCTGTGTTTACATGTCTTTGTGTTGATTCATTTTTCTCATTATGGGTCATATTGTCCTTCTTTCCCACCCACCTTTCCTCCTTTTCATCAGACCCCTGATATTGTGAATTTTACCTTTGAATGCTGCATATTTTTGTATTCCTATAAATGATCTGGAGCTTTATTCTACATCACTTAAGTTACTTGGAAATAGTTTGATCCTTCCAAGATTTGTTTTTAGCATTATTAGGTGATACCAGAGTAGACTTTAGTCTGTGACTAATTGTGGCCCACCACTCAGAATACCATTTTAAGTATTTTTCCCAATACCAAGGTTTTCCACTCTGGCTACTGGGAACACAATCTATTTTCTGCTGGTTGTGAGCTCCGGGCATTTTTTCCTTTGCTTCTCTCAAGTAGTGTTTTTCTCTGTCCTACATTAGTTTCCTGGCTTGCCTTTGCTCAGGTGGACTATCTGCCATCTCTGGAGCTTTCTCTGTGGCAGCCCTCTCCTCCCAAGTACTCTGCCTTGACTCCCAGACTCCCAGCTCCCCTTTCCTAACTCAGGAGACCACTGGTCTCTCTCTGGATTCCCCCTCCCTGCACTGTAGCCAGGAAACTCTCTCCAGACAGTAAGCTTTCTAGGGCTTTCCTCATTTATTTCCCCATGTCTCCGGGATCACTGTGCTGCACTGCCTGGCATCCAATGTCTGTCAACCCTTGTTTCATATAGTATTTTGCTGGTTTTTCTCATGTGTTTCAGGTAGGAGAGTATATCCCCTCTCTGATACTTTTGATGCCAGAGGTAGAAGTTGCTTCCTTATGTGGTTACCTTCATAGTAGTAACTTCTCTGCTTTTTTAAAAAAGTTTCACCACTGAAATGCACATCCCTAGACAGTGTAATTTAGTCATGACAATTTAAGAAGTATAATATGTTTTTTAAATGATTTTAATCTGTACATCTACTCCTCCATCCTTTTCATTTCCTTACAGTGCTACTAAAGGGAAATGATGTGCTGACCTAAGAAAACTCGGAAATGAGTAGAATCTGTAACTAAAAGCAAAAGGAACTGCACATAAGCCTGTACTAGTTGATACCTTTGAGGCTACAGGTTAACAATTCTGATGCAGCTGGACATGTATAACAGAATCAAACAAGAAAGTGGGTGGCACAAAGTAAGAGCCAAGTTTCTCACTGTTGAAGTGGGATTCAGATAAGCAAGGAGTGGAGTTGGGAGGAGGCTAGAATGATTCATCTGGCAATAGATTGGAATTGGAGACATTAGTAAGAACTCATGTTTAACTTAATATAGATGCAGATTATTACATATAGAAATATATACAGAAGTGATACGCACATATGTGTTTCTTTGTCAGTTGAGAGAGTGCAAAAGACAAAACACTCCAGTAGCCATGAGTACATTTAATGCCCAGATCTTTATCATTTTCTAATATCATTTCCAATGAAAGGAGCCAGTGTTTCTTGGAGAAATGGTTGGTTCTAGGACTAGCAAAAAAACATACAAAATGAGCCTGGAACATCTTAGTGTCAGAAAATCGTGAAGTACAAAAAACAAAAGCAAAACAAAACAATAAAACATAACATTAATGCAGGTCTGTCAAAGGAACATAGAAACCAAATGTAAGAGATCCCAATTGCCAAAGCTGGAACAATTTGAGCAACAAAAAAATAAAGTATTGAATTATCACTAGTAGGAAATATCTGTGAGCCCATATTGATATAAATAAGTGATTGAATAAATAAATAAATAAATAAATAAATGGGGAGAGGAGACAAATATCCCAAGTAAAGGAATTCCCAGTAACTTATATAGATATTTGACTCTCAAAGAGAGGGAGCATAAATCTCCACCCCTTAAACATGGGCTGTGCACACTTCCTTCCAAATAAGACATTATAGGAATGGAGATTAAAAAAAGTAACTTCACAGTGAAGAAACTTGATGAACCATACAACCACCAGGTAATCAGAATGAACATCAAAAGTGATAAATCATGTTGGTAGTATGTAGTCTTGATGTGATATATTGAAAATGACATCTTAACCTCTGTGATCTTCCTCTAAAAACCCATAATCCCAGCCAAGTCATGAGGAAAACACCAAATTCCAATAGATAGGTAACCTACCACATGCCTGACCAGTACTCTTCAAAACTGTCTATGGGATACCTTAGTTAATGAGGTTTTATTCTAAAGATGGGGGAGGAAAGGGAAAGAGGGAGTGTTTTCAGCAGACATACAACTAGGATAATGAGGAAATAACACCCTAGGAATCCATATAATGGAAACTCATTCATTCTCTGCCTCTGCTTTTATTGCTCCTACCCCTACCAACTAACTGAATGATTTTCTCACAAATGGCCCAAGTGGTAGAATCTAATTTGGTCTGCCTACCACAATCCAATTTAGGCTATCCCTATTGATAGAAGCTCTCATACCAGGATATCTTTTAAGTTGCTGGCCAGCCTAAAGATAGTTGCTTTGGGTCAGGTGCCCAACTGGAGTCTAATCACCTGTGACCAGAGATTGGGTTCTGTAGTCTAAAATACAATAATTAATTCATTAGGAAGCACTTAGATGGGGGTTATAGTTCAGGAAGAACCTCAGAATGACATACTCTTCTCTTACATAACAGACCTGGTTTTTCCAAAGTTTCTTCCATTGGACTTCAATTCTTTGTCAATGTGTGTTTTCTGAAAAAGGGTCCTGGGATAAATCTGATTCAATAAGTATTTATAAGTGATTCCTAAGTGCCAAGCACAGTTCTATGTAGTATTTGGAAAAGGCAGGTTAAACAAAGTAAATTTCTATACAGTAAAATACTTACTATTTTTAGCTAGCTATTATAAACTCAAGAGAAGGGCTATAGTTTCCACTGTCTCCAGATTTATGAAACTGGGTGTTCTTCTTCTGAAAAGCATTTCTTAAGCCTCAGATTTTACAAAAGATACATCCTGAGAAACACTCAAAATCACAATTCCACAATTGAGGATCCAGGAAATGAAGTTGTCAGCAAATACATGTGCTGCAGTGACTAGTCTGTACAAGGTACCTCCTCTCACCTGATGAATCTCCCCCTCCTGGTATTCACACCCTGTGGAATCCTCTTTCACATTGAATCCAGCAAATCCTGTCACTGACTTTAGCAGACTGTGGCAGAAGTGACTGCCTGTCAGTTCTAGGCTTACACCTGACCATTTAAGAAGTCTGGCTACCTTGCCTGAAAAACTAAGTGAAGAGGCTGTTTGGAGAGAAAGAGGCTCTGATACTACATGGAAAAGACCAACGAATCCACCACAGGGAGAAACAGACCCCCAAATATCTGACCCCAGTAGAGCTCTCTCAGCCAGATCCATCATTCAATCCATCTTACCTGAAGTAACAGACATATGAGTGACAAAGCTGGCCTACACATTCCAGTTCCAGTAGTGAAATAAACAAGCCATGACCAGATCTTACTCCACAGAACTGTGAGGCATGATAAAATAGTTGTTGTTTTAAGCCACCAAGTTTTGAACTAGTTTGTTAGGCATAATAGGTAAATAAAAAATACACAAACTGTTTTGGAAAAATTGCATAAACTTAATGTATTGTCCCTAAATTATGTTTATAGATACATACTTGTTTCAGAAATGACCCACATTTTTATTTATAAATACTTAAATAATTTCACTGTTTACTACAGTTTCTTTCATTTATTTTTTAAAATAACTGCTATATCAGTAAAAAGTCAAAATCAAATGAAGCTATGAAATATTTAATTACAGAGAAACCAGCTTAATTGTGCATATTTCTTACAGTAAACAAAATTAAAATGCTTTCATACAATAAGGCACTAAGAAAAATTGGATTGAACTTGAGACATCCATTTGTTTATAACTGAAAAATCTAATTTAAAAACATATCTACTCATTTAGACTGCAACAAACATCAATAGCAATTAAGAAATTATAAATTGCTAACATAAAAACAAGATTCTAATTTCAGTCAGGGACTGTCACCCTTTATTTACAAGCTTGGGTATGCTAATTACGTACTCTACAGAAGGTAAAATGTCTTTTTCTCTCCTCCCCTTTTCCTCTTCCCTTCTGTCCACCCTTCCCTTCACCCCTAAACCTTTTCTCCCTGAATGTCCAGAATACTAAGTAGGTTACACTGGTCTGGGTTTTTGTGAAGCGAGATTCTGAGAAACCCCTGCATTCATTTCAGACAAGACAGTCAGAAACCCCAATGTTGCACTACTATGTTGGAATACCAAGAAATCTTCCCCATTTTAGGACTTGCTGCTTTCTAGGTGGAGTAGTCTAGCAACAGAAGATGCACAGGATCCCAAATCAGCTCTCCACTCCTTACACAAAAGCTGTACTTTTGGTCAGCTCTATTGGACACAACTTTTAGATAATCACACAGAATTTAATCCATATAGTAAGTGAAACTCACAAAACAGAATTGTAGAATAAGAATTTAAATATTTAGGAGTGTTTTTACTTTGGAATTACAGAAACACACTTCAAGATAATATGAAAAGACACACTAAATAACATATCCAATGAGATGCAAAGTTAATGTTGTTAAAGGAAAAACTAGAAAAAAGAAAGGCATTGTGGAGCATCAGAGACAAAGGCTCTCCTCTTCAAACTGGTGTATCACAGTGTTTGCTATGTTCTAGATGTTTGTGTCCCCCAAATTCATATGTTGGCTGGCTACTGAGCTCCGAGGCCCCCCACCATGATGCGCAGCCTGCTGCACCTTCCTCCTGGCCAACAGGTACCCGCTTGCAAGCCGGCAGTCCCTGCCTTGGTGTCAGGCCAGGTAGGGGGAGGCCCCACCTACAGCAGCTACTAATCCAAAGCACAGACTTATACCTGTATGCTCAGCTGACTGGTTCTGACAATGGAGACAGGCACAGCAACTGGGAAGCAGGAAACAGCTCTTTCCTCCACCAGTGCCACTCCCCTGTGACCCCGGATATCACTCCAGGGGCTGAACAGCTCCAGAGAATAGAGTTTCTGGGCACTAGAGGGCACCACATACAAATATGAAATATCAAACGATCCTTGTTCAAAGCAAAATCCCACAAACTCCAGAAAAATGGCCAAGTGAAACTGTACTCATCAATCTTCCTGAAAGAGAGGTCAAAATAAAAATTGTAAACACACTAATGGAAGTACAGAAAAATATTCAAGAACTCAGGGACAAATTTAGGATGGAGATTCAATCATTAAAAAATTCTGTATTTGAAATGAAAAATACAATGGAGGGATTTAAAAGCAGATTAGATGTAGGAGAAGAGAGAGTAAATGGAATAGAAATTGGAGAAGAGAAATACAAAGAAGCAGAGAAACAGAGAGAAAAAAGGATCTCAAAGAATGAAAGAATATTGAGAGAACTGTGTGACTAATCCAAACAGAACAATATTCACATTATGGGGATATCAGAAGAAGAAGAGAGATAAAAATGGATAGAAAGTGTCTTTGAGGAGGTAATTGCTGAAAAATTCCCCAATCTGGGGAAGGAGATAGTCTCTCAGGCCATGGAGATCCACAGATCTACCAACACAAGGGACCCAAGGAAGACAACATCAAGACATATAGTAATCAAAATGGCAAACATCAAGGATAAGGACAGACTGTTAAAAGCAGCCAGAGAGAGAAATAAGATCACATACAAAGGAAAGCACATCAGGTTATGATCAGACTTCTCAGCAGAAACCTTACAGGTCAGAAGGGAGTGGCATGATGTGCTTACTGTAATGAAGCAGAAGGGCCTGGAACTAAGATTACTTTATCTGGCAAGATTATCACTTAAATTTGAAGGAGGGATTAAACAATTGCCAGATAAGCAAAAGCTGAGGGAATTTACCTCCCACAAACTGTCTCTATATTGTATTTTGGAGGAACTTCTATAGCTGGAAGTATTCCTAAGGTCACCAGAGGAAATGAAATCACAGTAAACAAAGTAGAACAATTAATTACTAAGCAGATGGAAAATCAAATCAACTCCCCCCAAAGTCAGTCAAGGGATAGACAAAGAATACTGAATATGATAACTAATATATAAAGAATGGAGGAGGAAGAAAAAAGAGAAAAAGAAGAAAGAACCTGTAAGTTGTGCTTGTAATAGCATACTAAATGAGTTAAATCACACTGTTACATAGTAAGGGAATTACCCTGGAACCTTTGGCGCCACAAATCTAAAGCCAGCAATGGCAATAAGAACATACCTATTGATAATCACCCTAAATGTAAATGTCTGCACCAATCAAAACATAGAGTCACTGAATGGATAAAAAAACAAGATCCATCTATATGCTGCCTACAAGAGACTCACGTCAAACCCAAAGACATACACAGACTAAAAATGAAGGGATGGAAAAAGTTATTTGATGCAACTACAAGGGAGAATGAATTCAAAAAGATTGAAATTGTATCAACCAGCTTCTTAGACCACAAAGGTATGAAACTACAAATAAATTACACAAAGAAAACAAAAAAGCCCACAAACACATGGAGGCTTAATAACATGCTCCTAAATAATCGATAAATCAATGACCAAATAAAAACAGAGATCAAGCAACATATGGTGACAAATGACAACAATAATTCAACACCGCAAAATCTGTGGGATGCCACGAAGGCCATGCTAAGAGGAAAGTATATTGCAATACAGGCCTACCTCAGGAAAAAGAGCAATTCCATATGAAAGTCTAAACTCACAATTAACAAAACTAGAAAAAGAAGAACAAATGAGGCCCAAAGTCAGTAGAAGGAGGGACATAATAAAGATTAGAGCAGAAATAAGTAAAATCGAAAAGAATAAAACAATAGAATCAATGAAAGCAGAAGCTGGTTCTTTGAGAAAATAAACAAAATAGACAAATCCCTAGCCAGACTTATCAACAAAAAAGAGAGTCTACACACATAAACTGAATTAAAAAGGAGCATAATATTCGTCATGTAAGTGTAGATTAATGATACCAAAAAAAAAAAAAAGGCAGTTCCTGTGTGGAGACCTCCAATGAGTCCTACACAAGGGTATAAAGGGCATATAAAAGTTTAGGCAAAGGGTCTGTTTGTGTTTATACAGAGGATCAAAGCCTAATTGGACTACCCCAAAAATGAACTAAGATACGATATGAAAACGAACTTCCAACATCAGCACTCTCTGGAAGACTCATGCCAGAATATGATCATCAAAAAACCCCAAAAAAGATCCACGCACTGCTACAGGTGTAGATGCACTCATCCCACCAGTTCCTGGACTTGCCATGGGAATGAAGAAGGAGATATCTAAGCTGGCCTGTGCATACAGTAAAACAACAAATTTGACTAGATCTATATTGCTGAACTCAAACAAGAATTAGGAGAAGTGCAAATTGTAGCGCTCCAAAATCTTACAACTACAGACTATTTACTGTTAAAAGAACATATGGGATGTGAACAGTCCCCAGGAATGGATTGTTTTAATTTGTCTGATTTCTCTCAGACTGTTCAAGCTCAGTTGGACAATATCCACCATATCATAGATAAGTTTTCACAAATGCCTAAGGTGCCTAACTGATTTTCTTGGTTTCACTGGAGATGGCTGGTAATTACAGGTATGCTTTGGTTATGTAACTATACTCCTATTATGTTAATGTGTGTGCGCAATTTAAGTAGTAGTTTAAAACCTATACATGCTGAAGTTACTCTACAAGAAGATATGTCAAAGAAATAATCAATCTTCCCATGTTTTCTTCCGCCTGCTACTTCTATAGCTTTTCTTCTTCCTTCCTAACTACAACCCTTAAATAGAATTCGTGCCTCATATCAAATTTACCGAGTATCATAATTCTTCCAGGTGGTAAAGATGCCTCAAGACAAATGCTGGGCATAGAAGCCACAGGGCATAAATATGCAAAGAAGTAAAAAGCTAACCTTTTCAAACAATAAGGCTTCTCTCTCACTTACCAACTTTACATTTCCTTGTATGGCCCCGGAAGATGACTGGTTAGCCAGAGACGGGTAAGATTCCTCAAGGGAGGAACAACCTAAGACAGGCACAGTCGCAGGGGGGCCATCAGGTGAGAAATTGGGGATCAACAGAGGTGAGGCTTAGAACCTCACCCCCCCCCGTTCTGAGAGAAATCTTCTGCATACGTGGATGTTTTATTGCCCTTGTCTAGCTTGGATTAACACAAAGTGTACAGGCACACACCTGATCATCTACATTTGCTCTCTTACAACACTAAACTGTTTTCTACCTTTATCTTGTATCTACCTACCACTTCAGCATTTTATTAAAAATAATAATAATAAAGAGAGAAATGTGGTATCCACATATAAATCAAGTATAAAAATCAAATGAGTATTCATATTTGAACTGACTGTTTATAGTTCATAATGCATGAGCAAAACCAAAAGTTTCTGTGATGACTGCCCTTGTACTGTTCACCATGTAACTTATTCACTATGTAAAAATTTGTTCTCCATGTAAGAACTTGTTCGTTATGCTTCAGAAGATTGGAGACTGACGAAAATTAGGCTTGGGGTGGATTAATGATTGTTCATTGAGCATTGACTCCCCTATACAGAATTTTATTGTTGTTAACAACCATTTGATCAATAAATATGAGAGATGCCCTCACAACAACAACAAAAAAAAGTACACACTTACAATTGTAAAATAAATAAGTAACCGGGATGTAATGTATAACATAAGGAACATCAAAATATTGTTAACAACTTGGTATGGTGATAGCTGGTACCTAGAATTATCATGTATATAAATGTTGAATCACTGTGTTGTACACCTGAAACTAATGTAATGTAATACTGTGTGTCAACTACCCTTCAATAAAAAATAATTATCTAAAAAAAAAAAAAAGGAGAAAGGAAAAATCACTACAGACTCCACAGAATACAAAGAATTATTAGAGAATACTATGAAAAATTAAATGCTAACAAACTGGATAACCTAGAAGAAATGGGCAACTTTCTGGAAAAATATAACCTTCCATGGATGACCCAGGAAGAAACACAAAATCTGAACAGACCAATTACCAGCAAGGAAATTGAATTGGTAATCAAAAAACTACATAAAAACCAAAGCTCTGGACCAGATGGCTTCACTGCTGAATTTTATCAAACATTTAGTAAAGACCTAATACCCATTCTCCTTAAAGTTTTCCAAAAAGTAGAAGAGGGGGTAATACTTCCAAACTCATTCTACGAGGCCAGCATCACTCTAATACCAAAACCAGGCATAGACACCACACAAAAAAAATTACAAACCAATATCCCTGATGAACATAGATACATAAATACTTAACAAAATATTAGCAAACCAAATTCAAAAATACATCAAAAAGATCATCCATCATGATCAAGTAGGATTTATTCCAAGGATGCAAGGATGGTACAATATTTGAAAATCCATCAACATCATCCACCACATCAACAAAAAAGGACAAAAATCACATGATCATCTCCATAGATGCTGAAAAAGCATTTGACAAAATTCAGCATCCACTCATGATAAAAACTCTCAACAAAATGGGTATAGAGGGCAAGTACCTCAACATAATAAAGGCCATATATGACAAGCCCACAGCCAACATCATCATACTTAAGAGCAAGAAGCTGAAAGCTTTTCCTTTAAGATCAGGAACAAGACAAGGATGCCCACTCTCCCCACTTTTATTCAATGCATTTCTGGAGGTCCTAGCCATGGCAATCAGACAACACAAAGAAATAAAAGGCATCCAGACAGGTAAAGACGAAGTTAAACTGTTACTGTTTACAGATGACATGATATTGTACATGATTAAAAACCCTAAAGAATCCACTCCAAAACTACTAGATCTAATATCTGAATTTAGCAAAGTTGCAGGATACAAAATTAATACACAGAAATCTATTGCATTCCTATACACTAATGATGAACTAGCCAAAAGAGCATTTACAATTGCATCAGAAAGAATAAAATACCTAGGAATAAATGTAACCAAGGAAGTGAAAAACCTATACCCTGAAAACTACAAGACACTCTTAAGAGAAATTAAAGATACCAATAAATGGAAACACATCCCGTGCTCATGGATAGGAAGAATTAATATTGTCAAAATGGCTATCCTGCCTAAGGAAATCTGCAGATTCAATGCAATTCCTATCAAAATACTGAAAGCATTCTTCAACTAGAGCTAATAGTTCTAAAATTCATATGGAACCACAAAAGACCCCAAATAGCCAAAGCAATCCAGAAATGAAGAATAAAATAGGGGGGGATTATACTCCCCAACTTCAAGCTCTACTACAAAGCCACAGTAATCAAGACAGTTTAGTACTGGCACAAGAACAGATCTGACAGAGCAATGGAACAGACTAAAGAGCTCAGATATAAACCCAAGCATATATGGTTAATTAATACTTGATAAAGGAGCCATGGGCATACAATGGGGAAATGACAGCCTCTTCAACAGCTGGTATTGACAAAACTGGACAGCTACATGCAACAGAATGAAACTGAATTACTGTCTAACCCCATATACAAAAGTAAACTGAAAATGAATCAAAGACCTGAATGTAAGTCATGAAACCATAAAACTCTTAAAAGAAAACATAGGCAAAAATCTCTTGAATATAAACATGAGCAACTTTTTCCTGAACGCATACCCTCAGACAAAGGAAACAAAAGCAGAAATGAACAAATGGGACTACATCAAGCTAAAAAGCTTCTGTACAGCAAAGCACACCATCAGCAGGACTAAAAGGCATCCTATGGTATGGGAGAATATATTTGTAAATGACATATTCAACAAGGGGTTAAACATCCAAACTATATAAAGAGCTCACACATCTCAACACCCAAAAGGCAAATAACCCGATTAAAAAATGGGTGGAGTATATGAACATACAATTCTCCAAAGAAGAAATCCAGGTGGCCAACAGGCGCATGAAAAGATGCTCCACACCGCTAATTATCAGGGAAATGCAAATTAAAACCACAATGAGATATCACTTCACATCATTTAGGATGGCCAGCATTGAAAAGACTAGGAACAGCAAATGCTGGCAAGGATGTGAAGAAAGGGGAACCCTCCTACACTGTTGGTGGGAATGTAAACTAGTTCAACCATTGTGGAAAGCAATATGGAGGTTCCACAAAAAACTAAAAATAGAAATACCATTTGACCAGGGAATTCCACTCCTAGGAATTTACCCAAAGAAAACAAGTTCTCAGATTCAGAAGGACATATGCACCCCTATGTTTGAACATGGATGTTCAAACATGGATGGAGCTAGAGGGTATTATGCTCAGTGAAATAAGCCAGGAAGAGAAAGACAAGTACCAAATGATTTCCCTCATTTGTGGAGTATAACAATGAAGCAAAACTGAAGGAACAAATTAGCAGCAGACTCACAGACTCCAAGAAGGGACTAGCAATTACCAAAGGAGAGGGGTGGGGGAGGGTTAGTGGGGAGGGAGGGAGAAGGTGATAGTGGGGTATTATGATTGTTGCACATGGTGTGTGTGGGGTCATGGTGAAGACAGTGTAGCACAGGAAAGACAAGTAGTGACTCTGTGGCATCTTACTACACTGATGGACAGTGACTGCAACAGGGTATGGGGCAAGACTTGATAATAAGGGTGAGTGTAGTAACCACATTGTTTTTCTTGTGAAACCTTCATAAGATTGTATATCAATGATATCTTAATGAAAAAAGAGGAAAAAACTAACATGAATAAAATCTTTGGTAATTTTACTCCATTTTCTTTTTGTGTGTTACATACCTGTATAAAAAAAATAAGGCCAACTTTTTTCATTTGGACATCAAGGTAGCAGTACTATAAATGTTTATTAAAGCAGAATTGTTAGGTGAAAATCTGTATTTTGTTTAACCAATAAGATAAGCGGAAAGTCTTTTGGTTGAAATCATTAAAGTGGATTTCAGCTGAAAATGACTTACTGGTTTAGGGAACTGATAAGTCCAGGCGCAGTACAAGCTTCAAGCAGAGCTGGTTCTAGATACTCAGGGGATATTTGCACTGTTTCTTTCCATCCTTTGACTCTCCTCTCGTCTATATCCTCCTTACCCTCAGGGAAGTTCTTACCAAGAGTATCGGTTTGGTTAGCAGCGTCTCCGGGTTTCTGTAGCAACCACAGCATAAAGAGGAGAACCAGAGAGATGCGAGTGTGCCGCTAGGAAATGTCCTGGGCCTCAGCCTCACTGATCGGTCTGGACAGTGGGCCTACCAATTCTAGAACAAATCAGAGCTGGGGAGGAAGGATAGTACGTTGTATGCTCTTATTGGCCAACCTGAGCCATAAGTCTTCTAGAATTTGGGCAGGAGTAGCAGGGCAGAGGATGTTATCGCATAAACACAGGAAAGACGGGGAAGGGATGATTCACTGAGGAAAGCCGGGGGTTCCTTTGCCAGTGTAAGGAAGAATAAATGAATACTTGGAAAGCAACATCTTCACATTAACCTGCTTAATTTTTTCTTTATTACAAAGATACACAACAAGGCGGCAGTGCTTGGTAGTTACTTGAATTCTGAATGAGACTTATCCAGTGAAAATTAAAAGAGATTCCAGAAAAGTTTAAGTACTATGGAAATAACAAATAAGTCTCAAAATAATGTACCATCTGAGCAGCTGGTCAAAGAATCATACTACTGAAGTTTTAAAGGTGATTCCCTTTATGTGCCTCTTTTGGTTTATTACCACCTTTTGAGCACCCATTCCCTGTCTGGGCAATTTCCTGCCTTTGATCCACCCCCACGTGGCAGAAGCCAGAAAACTCACTCTCGCATGCTCATTCACAGCCAGGTTGTAGGCACAGAACCTAGGCGCCCCCAATCACACCCATGTGAGACGTCAAACCAGAATTGAGCCACATGACAAGGCAAGGACTGCTAGAAATGCTTTATTTTTTTGGCAAAGGTAGCAGCTGAGATGTCATCTTTTGTGGTCAGAAGATAGAAGTCCTGGCATCTCATGTCCAGAGTGAGTGCCATGCACTGCAGCATCTAATGTCTTTGGAGCCTTTACTGGTGCAATCTTTCCACTGTGTCTTCGCACTGTCTTTCCTATCTAACTGTGTCCAAATTTCCTCTTCTTCTAAGGACATAAGACTTAGTGGATTAGGCTCCATCCTAATGATCTCATATTAACTTAGTTACCTTTTATAAATTTTATCTACAAATACAGTTCCATTCTGAGGTACTGGGGGTTAGACTTCAACATATGAATTGGGGGTGGGACATAACTCAGCCCAGAATAGTGCATAGTTGTACCAGTGGTTAGAAAGAGAACCAAGAGTTGAAGAAAAGAAATTTACCATTACCACCAAAGAAGCAGTCAATAAACACACTTTACAAATGAAGGCAGAGTGCTGTAATAATTTTACATGAGAGACAAATGTATGTACTAAATTTCATTCAGAGTATAGCACAGATGTAAAAGGGAAAAACTGAGTAACTGTTACATGAGTTTTTCAGGGCAAACACCAGATCCAGATAATAAAAATAATAAAATTTGGTCAAAATTATTGGGATAGTTGACTAAACAGTCTAAATAATGTTATATAGTGACTACAGTCTAAGTTCTGTATGTATTTTAGGAGGAAGAATAGTACATGGATTAAAAACATGAACATTGGAGCCAGTCTCTTGGTTTAGACAAATAAGTTTTTCCACTTGTCAGTTTTGTAACCTCATTTCTCTCATCTTTAAAATGAAATTATAAAGCCAAATATGTATCACATGCAAGGTATTTAAAATATCTGGCACTCACTAAATCCCCAACAAATAGAAACTTTTTTTATGTAAAACAAAAATCCTTCAAAATTTGAAAATGTAAAATACATTTCATTTTTACATTTCCCATCCAGTATTTTTAATGACCAATTGCACTATTTTCCTACGACCTCAAAGATTTGACTCTCAACCTTCTCCTCATCTGCTTTACTCTCCCTAAAGGATCCTGTGCATTTGCTGTTTTTCTTTTTCTATTTTCTATTCTCCTTCATTGCTGTCCTCACATGTACATATACATACATCTTTAGTGACTCCTCCTTTCTTTCCTTAATTTTAAAAACTGCTAAGTTACCTCAGGAAAGTCTCTCTTGATATGGGTTATAATTTCAAAGAGTCCAAATTTTAACTACATTTTGAAATAATCTGTTTATATTAACACTAATTTTATGGGGCCAATTCCAAAGGTGCACACTAGATGGCACTATTCCTAAACGGTGCAGTTTTCTTAAATGGTTTTTAACTATGGTAAATGCTTAAAATCTCAGAATGGGAGTATATAAATCTTTAATTTCTACTATTTCTCATTTTTCATTGACATATAGTTGAATAATATCTTTAAATTTTTTTTATTTTGATTAAAAAATCAAATAAGTCTTTGGATCTCTCCATTAAAGGAACTCTACAGTGGCACACTCTTGAAAATAAGGTATTTCTTTTCATACATTACATGATTACTAATCTTTACCACTAAAAAAAAAATCAAATATCATTTTTCCCCTAAAATAACAAATATTAGTTGTGTCTATTTATTAGCTATGCCATATTCTGTTTGTGGCATTTAATGTAAATTTAGTTCTTTGACTTAACTAATAAATGTTTACTTAATTTCAGAGATCCAGAAATGATATTTTACATGATATATGTAATGGAAGGATGCATACATTTTTTTCTTCTGGTGTATGTTTTCTTTATGGAAATTTGAGCTCAGGGACTGAAATGTAATAGCTGAGAATTTACTGATTGTGAGGATGAGGGAGAACAGAGGTGCGTTTTCTTTGAAAAGGGGATTATATAAATCTTCTGTCTAATTTTCCTTAGGAAATTAAAATGTTAGCTGGGACTTGATCTCTGGTAAAACTGTAAAATTTATTAAATAAAAATGCATTTTATTGTAGTTAAGGAAAGGGGCTTTTAATACAAAGTTCATCTGGGATTCCAAAACAAAAATGGGCAAAGGCTATGAATAAAAAACTAAAAATGCAAAAAGTCAATTATCACATGAAGGTTGAAAATCACAAGCATTAGCAAAAGCAAAAATTAAATGCTCTTTTGTTAAAATATTTGGTTTCCCTCCTTCTAATGCTGAATATTAGAGAATAGTAACAGCTTGAGTTTAAGCCCCAGCTCAGAAATCTATCTAGCTATGTGAACTTGGTCAAACTTTTTGGCCCCCCTCCACTATAGTTTCTTAATCTGCAAAATGGGCCAGCCTGGAAAAAGAGTGTTAAATGGGTTAGTACATTAAATTTCTTAAAAGAGCACCTCACTGAAATGATAGCACTTTGGGAATACCGGGCTAAATAAAATGCTTTGTTAAAATTTTTTCTGAAAGAGTACCTAGCACATATGTGTTTATGTAGCAGTTATGTTAGCACTATATAAATGTTACCTAGTATAACTATTATAACTTTACTTATAGAATGAAGGATTGAATACAGAATATTACAGAAATAAACAATGGAATTATTTAAAATACAGTGTAATTTAAGATAAGCAGGTAAATCAAGACTAACATGAATAAACTGACTTGAAAAATAACCAAAAGGACTTTCTAGAAATATAATTGTTAAAATTTTACAAAAATAAGTAGGTTAAATAGGTTTTAAAGATGTATAGAAATAAATTCAGATATATCAATAATTATCATAAACATAAATGACCTAAACTCACTAATTAGTGACAGATTGTATAGTTACATAAATATTTTCTATTAAAATATTGTTGACATACTATATATTATGTTGTTTGAAATATACAACACAGTGATTCAACAGTTACCCATTTTATTAAATCCTCACCCCTCTAGTGCCATTACTATTTGTCAGCATAGTAAGATGTTACAGAATCAGTGACTATATTCTCCATGCTGTATTAGTCCCCATGACCAACTTATATTGTGATTGCAAATTACTGTGCCACTTTATCCAATTCACCCTTCACCTCCACCTGTCCCTACCCGCCCCCCACTTTGTAACCACAGGTCACTTCTCAGTGTCTATGAGTCTACTGCTATTTTGTTCCTTCTGTTTTGCTATGTTTTTATACTCCACGAATAAGTGAAATCATATGAAATTTGTTTTTCTCTGCCTGGCTTATTTCACTAAGCATAATACCTTCTAGATCTATCCATGTTATTGCAAATGAGAGGATTTCTTTTCTTTTTATGGATGAATAATATTCCATTGTGTATAAGTACCACTTCTCCTTTATCCATTCATCTATTGATGGACACTTAGGTTGCTTCCATGTCTTGGCTATTGCAAAGAATGCAACAATAAAATAGGGGTGCATATGTCTTTTTGAATTAGGGATTTTGTTTTCTTCAGGTAAATTCCTAGGAGTGGAATTACTGTATCATACTGTATGTCTGTTTTTAGTTTTTTGAGGAACTGTATTGCTTTCCACAGCAGTTGCACCAATTTACATTCCCACCAACAGTGTAGAAGGATTCCCATTTCTTTGCATCCTCACCAGCATTTATTTCTTGTCTTGTGGATAGTGGCCATGCTAACTGTTGAATAAAAATGGTGATATCTCATTGTGGTTTTAATTTGCATTTCCCTGATGATCAGCTGTGTGGAGCATCTTTTCATGTGTCTGTTGGCCATTTGTGTTGTATCCAATTGTTCTTTGGAGAATTGTCTATTCAGGTCCTCTGCACATTTTTTAATTGGGTTATTTGTTTTTTGGGTGTTGAGGTATATGATATCTTTATATATTTTGGATGTTAACCCTTGATGAGATGAGTCATTTGTGAATATGTTCTCCCATACTGTGGGATGTGCCTTTTTTGTTCTGCTGATGGTGTCCTTTGTTCTACAGAAGCATTTTAGTTTAATATAGTCCACTTGTTCATTTTTTATTTTGTTTCCCTTGCCTGACGAGATGTGTCCAGGAAACAATTGCTCATGCTTATATTCAAGAGATTTTTGCCAATGTTTTCTTTTATGAGTTTTATGGTTTCATGTCTTACATTCATGTCTTTGATCCATTTGAGTTTACTTTTATGTATGGAGTTAGACAATAATCCAGTTTTATTCTCTTACATATAGCTGTCCAGTTTTCGTAGTTGTTGAAGAGGCTGTCATTTCTCCATTGTATATTCATGGCTCCTTCATCATGTATTAATTGAACATGTAAGTGTGGGTTTGTATCTGCACTCCCTGTTCTGTTCCATTGAACTAAGAGTCTGTTCTTGTGCCAGTACCATACTGTTTTGATCACTGTAGCTTTGTTGTAGAGCTTTGTATGAAGCATAATGCCCCCCAGCTTTGTTCTCTTTCTCAGGATTGCTTTGGCTCTTCAGGGTGTTTTGTGGTTCTGTGAGAATTTTAGAACTATCTGTTCTAGTTCATTGAAGAATGCTATTGGTATTTTGATAGGGATTGCATTGAATCTGTGAATTACCTTGAGCAGGATGACCATTTTGGCTATATTGATTTTTCCTATCCTTGAGCACAGGATAGATTTCCATTTATTGGTGTCTTTAATTTCTCTCATGTGTTTAGTTAGGTTTATTACTGGGTGTTTTATTCTTTTTGATGCAAATATGAATGGAATTGTTTTCCTGATTTCTCTTTCTGCTAGTTCATTGTTAGTGTTCAGGAGCACAATAGCTTTCTGTGTATTAATTTTGTATCCTGCAACTTTGCTGGATTCAATTATTAGTTCTAATAGTTTTTTGATGGTCTTTAGGGTTTTCTATGTATGCTATCTACAAATAATGACAGTTTAATTTCTTCCTTACCAATATCATTGCCTTTTATCTCCTTGTGTTGTCTTATTGCTGTGGCTAGACCACCAGTACTATGTTGAATAAAAATGGTGAGAGTGGGATCCTTGTCTTGTTATTAGATATTAGAGGAAATGCTTTGAGCTTTTCACTGTTAAGTATGATGCTTGCTGTGAGTTTGTCATATATGGCTTTTATTATATTGAGGTACGTACCCTCTATATACATTTTATTAGAAGTTTTTATCATGAATGGATGTTGAATTTTATCAAATGCTTTTTCAGCATCTATTAAGATGATCATGTGGTTTTTATCCTTCCTTTTGTTAATGTGATATATGATATTAATTGATCTGTGAATATTTTACCATCCCTGCATACCTAAAATAAATCCTACTTTGTCATGATGGATCATGTTCTTTATATATTTTTTTATTTGGTTTGCTAATATTTTGTTGAGGATTTTTGCATCTGTGTTCATGGTCTATGATTTTCTTTTTTTGTGCTGTCTTTGTCTGTTGTTGGTATTAGAGTGATGTTGGCCTCTATGAATGACTTTGGAAGTGTACCCTCATCTTCTACTTTTTGGAATACTTTAAGTAAGATGGGTATTAGCTCTTCTTTAAATGTTTGGTAAAATTCAGCTGTGAAGCCATCTGGAGCAGGGTTTTGTTTCTTGATAGATTTTATTACTAGTTTGATTTCATTGCTGGTAATTACTCTATTCAGTTTTTCTGTTTCTTCGTGGGTCAGTCTTAGAAGGTTGTATTTTTCTAGAAAGTTGTCCATTTCTTCTAGGTGTCCAATTTACTGGCATATAATTTTTCATAGTACTCTAATAATTCTTTGTATTTCTATGGTGTCCATTGTGATTATTCCTTCTTTGTTATGATTTTGTTTGTATGAGTGCACTCTTTTTTTCTTGATAAGTCTGGCTCGGGGTATATCTATTTTGTTTATTTTCTCAAAGAACCAGCTCTTCATTTCATTGATTTTTTTCTATTATTATATTCTTCTCTATTTTATTTATTTCTACTCTGATCTTTATTATGTCCCTCCTTCTACTAATTTTGAGCTTCATTTGTTCTTCTTTTTCTAGTTTCTTTAATTGTGAGTCTAAACTCCTTATTTGGGATTGTTCTTGTTTTTTGAGGTAAGCCTGTACTGCTGTATACTGTACTTTCAGAACTGCCTTTGCTGCATCCCACAGATTTGGGTTGTTGTGTTTTTGTTTTCATTTGTCTCCATGAATTGCTTGATTTCTGTTTTAATTTGGTCATTGATTCATTGATTATTTACAAGCATGTAGTGCTTCTTATTGAGGTTCTTTTTGTGGCCTAGTATGTGATCTATTTTAGAAAACATTCCATGTACACTTGAGAAGATGAATATTCTGCTGCTTTTGGCTGGAATGTTCTGTAGATCTCTGGAAGGCCCATCTGATCTAAAATAATGTTCAGTGCTTCTGTTTCCTTCCTTATTTTTTGTCTGGTTGATCTATTAATATGGTTGGTGTGTTATAGTCTCTTAAAATGAATGTGCTACAGTCTGTTTCTCCCTTTAATTCTGTTAGTATTTGTTTCACATATTTAGGTACTTCCATATTGGTTGCATAAATATTTATATTGGTGATATCCTCTTGTTGGACTGATCCCTTTATCATTATGTAATGTCTTTCTTTGTTTTGAAATCTATTTTTCCTTTCATAAGTACTGGTTCTCTTGCTTTTTTCTCCCTATTATTTGCATGGAATATATTTTTCCATACCTTCACTTTTAGTCTGTGTATGTCTTTGGGTCTGAAATGAGTCTCTTGTAGGCAGCATATAGATGGGCCTGTTTTTTATCCACTCCACCACTCTTTGTGTTTTGATTGGTACATTCAGTCTATTTATATTTAAGGTGATTATTGATAGATATGTACTTATTTTCATTGTATTGTTTTTGATTGGTGCATTCAGTCCATTTATATTTAAGCTGATTATTGATAGATATGTACTTATTGTCATTTTATTGTTTTCTGGCTTTTATAGCTCCTCTCTGCTCCTTTTTTTTCCTCTCTTATACTCTTCTTTTGTTATTTGATGGATTTCTTTAGTGTTGTGATTGGATTTCTACTTGTTTGTTTTTTACTGTATCTATTGTTGGCTTTAGTTTTGTGGTTACCAATGTTCAAGGATATCTTCCTTACTATATAACAGTCTATCTTAAATTGCTGATTGCTCTATTTCAAACACAATCTAAAGGTTCTTTCTTCTTCTTCTTCCTCCTCCATTTTATGTATTAAATGTCATAATCTGTACTTTTTCAGTATCCCTTAACTGATTTTGTGAGTAGCTGATTTTGCTTCTTTTGTTTTGTTAATATTGTACTTGCTTGGTAATTAATTGGTCTGCTACCTTTACTGTGGGTTTATTTTCATTACTGAAAGCTATTTAGCCTTAATAACATTTCTATCTGCACAGTCCCTTTAACATATGCTGTAAGGTTGACTCAGTGGTGATGAATTACTTCAATTTTTGTTTATCTGAAAATTGTTCAATCCCTGCTTCAAATTTAAGTGATAATCTTGCCAGGTAGAAGATTCTTGGGTAGAAGTCCTTCTGTTTCATTACATTAAATATATCATACCACCCTCTTCTGACCTATAAAGTTTCTGCTGAGAAGTCTGCTGATAGCCTGATGAGGTTTCCTTTATAAGTGCTCTTTTGTTTTCTCCCTGGCTGCTTTCAATACTCTCTCCTTATCTTTTATCTTTGCTCTCTTATTTACTATATGTCTTGGTGTTTTTTTCCTGGGGTTCCTTTTGTTAGTGGCTCTCTGTGCTTTCATGACCTTGAGTATCTATTTCCTTCCCCAAATTGGGGAAGTTTTCAGCAATTACTTTTTCAGAGGGACTTTTTATCCCTTTGTCTCTCTTTTCTCCTTCTGGTAATCTTATTATGCAAATATTGTTCCATTTGGATTGTCCTCACAGCTCTCTTAATATTGTTTCATTCCTAGAGATCCTTTCTTCTCTTTCCTTCAGCTTCATTGTTTTCCTGTTCCCCTAATTTCTACTTCATTCACAGTTTATTCAACCTGCAATAATCTACTCTGAAATCCCTCCATTGTATGTCTCATTAGATACTGTTTTCTATGACTGGCTCTTTTTCAAATCTTCTATCTCTTTGTGGACATCCTCACTGAGATATTGAATATTTTCCTGTAGATCCATGAGCATGTTTATGACTTTTACTTTGAAATCTTTATCAAGAAGATTGGTGATCTCTGTTTCATTTAGCCCTCTTTCTGCAGTCTTGTCTTGTAGTTCTGTTTGGAACATATTCCTCTGCCTCCTCATTTGTTAGGATTTCTGTGTTTGTTCCTTTGTATTAGATGGCTCTGCTATGCTCTCTGGCCTATGGAGTAATAGCTTTATGAAGGAAGCATCCTCTGGTGCTCAGAAGCTCAAGACTCTTTACTCTCCAGTGTGGGAGCCCCAGCTGTTGGTGTGCAGTGGGTGGGGCCACCTTTCTGTCCGGCTTCTGTAGTAGTCTGAGTTTGGTTGGGCAGTTTGCTTTGGCCACACCTTTGTGATCAGCACAGAAGTCTCTTTGGGAATGGCTGTGGATGGGCCACCCTCTGTCTGGCCTACAGCAGTGGTGGGGCTGCACGGTTAATGGGGTGAGCGGGCTGATGTATGGCTCTATCCAGGCCCAATGTGCAACACGAGGCTTGGACACCTGCAGGGAGGAAGGGGCTCTTGGGGCTGGCTCTTGCAGATACCTCCCTGGTTGGGCTGAAATGGAACTTAGAAAGCTGGGAGAGTGTCCCTCTGTCTACCAGGCAGCAAAGTGGGTTGTCTGCCAGCAGCACACACTGGGAGAAGCCTCAGGGCTGTGTTGCCAGTGAGATGGAGTGTCTGGGGTTCCTGAGAGTTCCCAACCTGTTCGGCTGAAGGAGAACTGGGGAGGTCTTATCCACCTGCCCTTTCTCTTGAGAAGAGAGCTCTGTCCAACACTCTGGCACCCCTCCCACTGCTGAGAAATCTTTCAGACTGCCCACTTTGTTTTTGTCTCAGGGGGACCAGTTGAGCATGCCTGTTCTCCACAATTGGCTGGAATCTCAGCCTCTCTGAGTGTTCCACCTGTCCTTGGTGTCCAACCCTGCTAAACACCAGAACCCTATGTAATGTGGGCTTATGCTCTTAGAGATCTCCAGAGCCAGGTGTTCAGGGTCCTGGGCTCCTACCCCCTCGCCACTCTGTTCCTCTTTCTCCTGTCTGTGGGCTGGGGTTGGGGGAGGGCTGGGGGCCCACTGGATCATGGGTTTGCCACTTTACCCTTTTCTGTGAGGTCTTCTCTTCTTCTCCAGATGTAAGTAGTCTGTTCTGCAGTCTTTAGGCCATTTTCAGGTTTAGTTGTATTTGCTGTATTTTTGTATTTTACATGGTTTTGGGAGGAGGTTTCTGCCTTGCCTTCCTACTCCACCATCTTTTTCTCCCAGAAGTCATACAATTATATTTTTTAAAATCCATCTAAATTCAATACTGTTTAGAAGAGAGAGATATAGAGCATATAGACATTTAAAGTTGAAAATAAAAGTAATTGGAAAATATACTTGGCAGGTACTAACCAAAAGAAACCATGGTGGCATGTTAGTATTGACATAGGTTTCATGATTTTTAAAAAACCCAAAACATTATTAAGGAAGACTAAGCTCATCAAGAAGCTATAGCAATTTAAATTTTGTATGCATCTGATAATAGAGCCTTAAAAATATAAAGCAATAATTGATAGAATTATTGGAAGATATTAACAAATTTACCACATAATGAAAGCTTTAATATCTATTCACTAATTTTATTCAATAAGTATTTTTGAGTGCCTGAATGCTAGGAACTCCATGCTAGGAAATAAAAATCTCAAGCTTTTGAAGTTTATATTACAACGAAAGGAGAGAGAGAGAAACTACAAATAAACTCAATAAAATTCTAAAAATACACCCAGGATATCATGAATTCTGAGATTATAGAATGGATGATTTGCTACCATCTACCACTCAATTCCATAGGCAGAATGAAGGGTAAGAAAAGAACTTATCTTCTGAGGTTAGAGAATGAAAAAGACACAGAGTGGAGGAGGGAGTGAGGCAGGAAAAATAGTACAAAACCCAGAGGGGAAGTTGAGTTTGAATCCTGTTTGCTCAGTGGTGTTGTCTAGCTAGGAATTTCCTGGAATCACTGATGTTTTCCTAAAACGCAGTCAACTACAGACCCTGAGTCATTCCCGTTAGTAGGTATGCTGGAGTGGACAATCACCAGATGGTGCCAAAATGTAGTGGGGACTCAGATGGAATTGGATTGTGAAGCAACAGCGCCAGGTCTGTAAGGCTCTTCCACTTACTTTATTAATCTCACACTGAAAGACAAGAAAAATAAAGACAAAAGGTTGGAAAGGAAGACAAAGGACTTCACTATTTCACAAATGATATGATAGTCTCTATTAGAAATCTAAAAGATAACTTATTAGAAATACTAAGAGTTTATCATAAGAGCAAAATGCAAAATTCAGTTGCATTTCTATAAAATTTAAATACTCAGCAAAGATTTCTATAACAAGCCCATAGAAAACATAATTTAAAAAGGAATTTCATTTAATAGTTCTAACATATGATATCTAAAATTAATCTAATAAAAGATGCATAAGATCTATATAGAAAAAAACTACAAAACATTATAAAAAGATGCTCAGAATACTAAAGTAAATGGAGAAATGTGCTATGTTTATGGAAAGGAAAGCTGGATTAAAACACACACACACATGTAAGTTCTTCCTAAATTGACCTACAGAGCTAATGTAATTCCTATCAAAATATCAACAGAGGTTTTTGTGCACATGACAGCTGATTCTGATATTTATATAGAAAAGCAAGAATATCCAAGGCATTCCTCAACAGAAAGAGGAAGTTGGGCCAATTGGACATTGAAACTAATCATGAGCCATGATAATTAAGATAATATTGTTTTGGAATGGGGCGTAGGGCCGAAGGATAGGGGTGGGGGCAAATGACCAATTGAACAAAAGAGAGTACCCAGAAAGATCCAAGAAGATAAGGAAGCTTGACACATGACAGAGGTGGCAAAACTGATCAGTGAGGCAAGTTCATATTGAGATCAAACAACAGGTGAGTTTCTACTGATAATAAATTACTAGGGAACAAGGAAAACCTCCCCCTTTAGAATCTTTAATGAAGAAGAAAAATTGCCATTTAGCAATCATCATAGAAATAATTGATTCAGAAAAAATTGTCACTAGATACCACAACTATTGGGTCAAAATCTGAATAGGATAATTACATAGTCTCAAAGTATCTCTCCACAAATTATTTATTAATTACAAAGGGGGAACAGTGCTTTTTGAATGAATAAACTTGAAAGAGATTACTTTAGCCAAGTAATCAAAGTTGGCATCACCAGAAATGGAGAAAATTGACATTATATGCTTCCTGAGCATTGCAATGAAAAGAACACAACCTTACTTATATAACATTCCTGCCAAAAATTCATGACCTAAATCTAATTATGAAGAAAGTCCCATGAAGAACATCCACACTGAGGGACATTCTACAAGAAAATTGGCCTGAACTGTTAAAAAATTTCAAGATTAAGAAACAAATATAGTCTGAGGGACTATTCCAGATTAAGTGAGACTAAAGAGAAAACTAATTGTAATATTCAAATAAGCCAAATAAGTGGCAGTGGGTCCGAGTTAGGGGGAAAGGAGAGTGCAGTAGGATGGCTATAAAGCATTTTTTATTAGGATAACTGGTGAAATTTGAAATGAAATATATATATATATTAATGTATTAGTGTTAAATTTTCTGATTTTGATAACTGAATGATCTTGTTTTTAGAAAATATACACAAGGGCATGATATCTGCAATTTGTTCTCAATTTAGACACAACAATAACAACATTCTTAAAGAGACAAGAAAACAAATGTGGCAAAATGATAACGATTGTTAAATTTGGTGAAGGGTGTACAGGGATTTTTTTGTAAGGTTATTTAAGCTTTAAATAATTTTGAAATAAAAAGCTAATAACAAGGGAATGATAAACACAAAACTGAAAACATGGTTATCTCTGGGAGTGAGAGGAGGCCAGAAGTTGGGAAAGGGAGGAAGTTAGATGATAGGATTGTGGACATTCACGTTATTACTTAGTTTTAACAATTACATATACATTATTTATTTTTGACAAATTAAGAATTATATTTTAAAAGATAAGGGAAAAACAAAGAAAAAAGATAACAAGGCATGAATCATATGTATCTAATGAGCTTGTGTATGAATGACCTGTGTACCCTTGAGTATGATTTTTTTCTTCTCTGAGGTTCAGTTTCCTCAGTTACAAAAAGAAAATAAATGATCTACTGTGTAGTTTCGTTGTAAAGTGCTTGGCAGTACATGCTTATTAAGTGGCAGCCGCTATTATTTTTTTCCGATAGGACAGAGATAAGGGGAGTACACTTACAGTGGTAGGCTTGCTAAATGTGATAGAAGTTTAGAATGGGCTTTATGGCCAATTGATAAGGAAATCATCTAGGGAGTAAAATAGAGTAAAAATTGGAAATCATTAAATAGTTACTGAGCCAGTGAACTTTGTGTACTTTTCCTAGCTGCACTCCATAATCTGAACATAAGACTTGGAAAAAGAGCCCAGATATTTTTGTTGGAAGGTCTAGAGAAAGGTCAGTGAAGCAGAAAGGGCTGCTGAGAGTGGGGCAGATATAATCGGTCAGGACATCCTGTGTCGGAAGTAAGCTTTCTCTTATCCAAAATTTTGAGAAGGGCACCACTGTTTAGGGAGAGTGGAAGATATAAAATAATACGATTATTTAGGAGATTAATTAGAGAGTGTATGAAAGCATAACTAGCAGAATAATGATTTTTCCGGTACAGGATAAGTGAATTCATTCCTACCTTTTTCCATCAGATAAAAAATAATTCTTACATGATGTATGCCTACCTGTTGGATAAATTCTGCTATAGTTTACCTAGTTTTTACATACTAACAGTTTTAAACAAATTACAAAAAAGCAACAAGGAGAAAAGAAGCAAATATGTATTGAGCAGCCACTTCATCCAAATATACACAGCATACACATAGCATTCTTAAACATAAGATAAATACCAGAAAACACAGGGAAAGGATTAGAAATGGAGAAGTGAGACTGGGCACTGGAATGTGGGTCATTTTTTAAAAATTACGTTTATTAAATCCCATTATTTTAATTATATAAGTGAAGAGTTTATACATGGGTTTATATTCCATGTTTTTCAACAAGTTTTAGCCCTTGATTGCATGTGATAAACCAAAACAAACAGAAAACAAAACAAATTATCAACAATCATGTATTCATTTAATATTATTTGGAGATTTGAATAAAGCAAATTTTGTGACTAAAAACAGTTTAAAGCAATGAGACAAAATGCTGTTTTGTTTTCAAAATAAACATGCCCCTCTTGCCTCTACTCCCATATTAAGTAAGAACATGCCTCCCATCCTCATAAAGAACACAACTGTTCACTTTTTCTCATTTCCAGACTGAGGATCTTAGCATGTCTCCTTTTTTCAATCAATAAAATGTAATGCATTCAAACCAAAATCTTTTCTGCCTGGCTTTCAATGCCTGCTCTTCTATCTCCTAGCCACCTACCTATGCCACCTTATTCTCCAGTACATCACAACAGGCCCTGTCTGTTCAAGCTAGATGGATCTCTCAGAACCATGCATACCCTGGGCCATCCTGCTTTTATCTTTTGGGTCAAGCTATTATCTGAATACCTAAATGTTACCTGAATACCTCTGTACCTGGTCAAGGCCTTCTTGTCCTTCAAAACCTGCTTCAGGATTGACAGACATTTCTTATCATAATTCTGCTATTTTATCATCTTTGGAACTTTATCATTAAAATTTGAAAATACTTCTCACAGAGGAGAAAAAGGAGTGAATGAAAGTCATCCTTTATGACCTTTCAGGCAAAAGGAAATTTTTAGAACTGAAATTTAAAGAAATTCAAATATTGTGCTAAGTCTATTGGGTTGGCATAATACCAGCAATTTTCACAACATGGTACACCAGTGATTTTTTTCCAGCATTATGGCATTCTCTGTCAAAGAAGGACTATCTTTTTAAGGAACCTAGTCCCAAAAGTATGAACACATACAGAATTTGTCATTGTCTCTTTGAAGGGATAAATAGCAAATCAAAGCCAGCTCAAGATTAAGTCAATAAATATGATAAAAATGTATTTTTATATTGATCTTACCTGTTGGTTATTTAAAGGTTACCATTTTTGTTGTATTTATTGCACAAAAAATATAATAATAATACTACCAGAGAAAAAGGAAAAAAATTATCTGTACTTCCACCACCCAACTGTTCTTACTTTTTCATGTCTTCTTTCATTTCTTATCCCTATACATACATAATTTTACATACAAATCATTCTACTTTTTACTCTCGGTATTATGTTATAAATATTTTCATGTTGTAAAACCTTCTTGAATACATTTTAGTATTTTTGCAATAATCCATTAGTATCTGTATAATAATTCATCTATTGCAGTACCATAATTATTTGTGTGTCTCTCAGTCAGTTATAATTCTTTGCAATTTTTTTAGTAAGCTGTGAGTAAATAGGCCCTGTTATACACTGGCAATACTTAGCAAATTTTAAATGCACAAGACCTCTGACCTAGCAAATCTACCTCTCTTAGAATCCATCCTTAAGAGGTAATTACAGAAGTGTGTAAACATATATATTCTATTTTCTACATTATCTAATAGTAAAAATTGGATATGATCTTAATTATCAACAATAGAGTGATAGCTAAATAAATTTTGGTATACTTATGTGAAACATATTATATGGTCATCAAAAATAATGAGCTAGTTTTGTTTGGGTTGACTTGGAGGATATACATGATAAATTGATGAATGATGGGGCTGGATGGGAAAATAACTTTCAGATAAATAGAGCTAATTGTTAAAGGAAAAATACTATGCGTGTGTATTTATAATGAATATATAGAGATGTTTGCACATACATAAGAACTAGATCTGGAGGACTACATAAGAAACTCTCAATAGTGATTATTTTTAAAAAGTAGGATTAGATTGGGCAGTAAAAGGAGCTTACTTTTTTTCCTTATTAAAGTATTATTTGAATTCCGAAGTATGTGTTACTTTTGTTATTTTTGAAAAACAAAAAATATAATTTATCTAAATAAAACTCATTAGTGAATTATAATTTTATCTTTCATTGATGGTTCACTGTGGCAGCTTTTAAAAACTGCTCTGGCAGGAAGAGAAGACTCAGCCAGGCTGGTCAGTTCTCTCTACTGAAGGAGAAATGAGGAAGCCCAATTTTCTCTGGAATTGAACTCATTCTGAATCATCAGTATGCTCATTAGGTAAATGAAAGTCAAGTTTGTACTTTAATGTATTATCACGTCAAGTAACAAAGACGTTTAACCAGATCAATCAAATATGGCTTTGACTTTAGGTCTTCTCAATGTTGCCCTTTTCAAAAGCCTTTAAGGTTTTACAAATAGGCAAAAGTTTCTATTAATACTCAAAATTATCTAGTGTCAATATTAGATTTGTTTCTTTTTTCTAATTTTTCATTGCATGGAAATTAGAGTACAGTTGTGCACAATCAGATTTCTGACTGTGAATATTTTTAGCTTAAATTTTTAGTTCAGAAAAATATGTAACAGGCTAAATAAAGGTATATTGCAGTGTTTCTCAAGGTTAGTGCTATTGACATTTTGAGCCAAATAATTCTTTGATGGGGCAGCATGTCCTTAAATTCTACGTACCAGATGCTAGTAGCCAGCCTCACCTCCAGTTGTGACAACGAAAAAATATCTTCAGACATTGCCAATTGTCCCCAGTTGGGAACTGATATAGTGCAATAGTATTCAGCCACCAAAAAGAATGAACTGATTCTATATGTATTGATAAAGATTATTTCTAAGACAAAATATTAAGTGAAAAATGAAAGGTCCAAAACAGTGTGTCGAGTATGTAATATGAATATAAATAAAAAGCCTAGACTTTGGAGTCAAACTGTCTGGGTGGGATTCCAGTTCTTCCAAACTAGCTGTGTAACCTTGGACAAATTACTTAATCTCTCTGTTCTTCCATTGCTTTATTTTCAAAAGATACCGTCATGGGGTAAGTAGATTATCATATGTAATGTGAGGATTGAATTGATTTATGTAAAATGCTTAGAAGAGTGTCTGGCATAAATGTTGTTATTTGTGATCATCATCTTTACCATCATTTGTGAAAATATAATATTTGTAGACTATCTCTGGAAAGACATATAAGAAAACTGGTGACAGTGGTTTCCTCTGGGCAAAGATGTGACTGGGGGTTGGGAAAACATAGTTTACACTGGATGCTGTTTAGGGATTTTTAATTTTTTCTACTGGTATTTATTCAAACATTTTAAAAAAGATAATTTGGTTTAAAAAGGTTTCATGAACATGTGTTCTTTTTTTAAAAGATAGATCAAAACTTCTGAGCAGCTATTTTTCCTATCCTGCTAAAATAATCAAAATCTATGTGTTAGTAGATAACTAAGTGACATCGAAATTGTGCCTATTTTTAAAAAATTCTTGGGAGTAGGAGAAAGAACACAGAGAAGTTTCATTTATTTCCAGTCACTCTAAAAATAATAGCAATTTTAAATGACCTTGTTGGTTAAACATCTTATTTTATAGTGAATTCAATGTTCACAGAAATAGGAGAGTAAAGTGGCAGGTAGTTCAAGATAATATGTAGCCTTCCAAATTCATTCTGTTAGGCCAGCATCATTCTAATACAAAAATCAGACAAGACACCACAAAAAAAGAAAATTACAGAAAATTACACCCTTCACAAAAATTAACTAAAAAAGGCCATAGACTTAAATGTAAAATGCAAACTATGAAACTCCTAGAAGAAAACATAGGATAAAACCTAATTGACCTTGAGTATGAACTTTTAGGTACAAAACCAAAGGCACAATCCATGAAGAAATAATTGATAAGCTGGATTTACTAAAATTAAAAACTTACTCTGTATAAAAGACTACATCAAGAGAATGAAAGGACAAGCTACAGACTGTGAGAAAATATTTCCAAAAGACACATCTATAAAAAATTGTTATCCAAAATATTCAAAGAAATCTTTTTCCCCCTCAAGGATCATTTGACACATTTACATGTGAAAAAAGTAGAAGCCACACACACACACACTATAAGTGAAGCCTCTATCTTTAGAATCTGAAATATGAGCTATTGGATAAAGCTGTAGCTGTAGATAGCACATCAGTTCCCCAACTGAAAGATTCCCTTATTTATCTCAAAATTGCCATAGGAAATACTAGTTGTGCAGCATTAACCATCTCTCCTAAGGGAACACTTTACCAGTGCTTAGACATCACATTTATCTTCACTATACCAATATCCTTGCCAAACCCGTTTGAACAGGCATTCATTTGGAAGGTTGGTTGATCAATCTACTTCAAATCCAAGACACCTTCCAGTCCTACAGTCAAAATGTAGAGCATATTTTCAAGCACAACTGGATCTCATATATAAAAACATAACTATGAACTAAACCTTAGTAAAACAGCCCATAGTAACCACATAGTCAAGATGAAAGGTTCACTGCTAAGCCAGGTTAAAACTATATAAAAGGTACAGAAAATTTAAAAAAAATTTTATGGTCAAAATAAACCAACCAAACTGCTTAATTTGTTCCCTTCTCTTAAACTGAAGAATTTATCTCGTGTGTAGTGTAGTTCAGTGGTTAAGACCACAATTCTGGGGTCAGACTCCCTGCATTTGAATCATACTTCCTACCACTGACTAACTCTGCAATCCTGGCCAAGTTATTTAACTTTCTCAGAGCATCAGTTACACCTTCTGTAGAAGAGGGGAAGCAACACTACTAGTTTCATGTGGTTGTTGTGGATAAATCAGAAAATAAAAGTAAAATGATTTGAACAACATAGACACAGAAAATACTGGCTTATTATTATTATCTAATATTACTGCAATTCCTGATTTAGTTTTCCAATTATCTGTGTAAGTCTTCCAACTAAGAATATAACATGCCTGTTAAGTGGGGATTAGGTCATTTTTCTCATATCCCCACAGCTAGAACAATACTTGGTGCCTAGCCTGAATTCACTACATGTTTTATGAACAAAGGAAGGGAGTGTAGAGAAAAGTAAAAGAGGGAAGGAGGAAGAAGAAAATGGAGAGAAAAGAAGGGGAGAGAAGGGGAAGAGGAGAGAAAAGAGAAGAGAAGAAAAGAAAGTAGTAAATCAGAAAATTTATGGTCAGGAGTACAAATCCAGCAATCTGTCATGATTTCATATTTGGGAGTAGAACTCTTCTATTAATGCAATAAGTAACTTGTTATTTTTCTGAATCTACTTATTTAATAGTTTTGATACATATATGTACAATCATACAATCATAACAGTTTGAATAAATGAAAGACAGGCTTTCTAATCAACATTTCAAAATTTTAAAGCATTTCATTCATTTAGTTCACACACAAACACTGAAGAGTGTGAGAAAAAACAGAAGGAAGAAACCTAAGCTCATGTACACAGGCTAATTCACTTCAGTTTTAAGACGTGTTAACCTCAAACTTTTTCCATGAGTTGATATTAACTAAACAATTAAGTAGCTTAATTTGTTGATTTAAAAGTTTTATAATCTTAAGAGACAATAAGATTGCAATTTTGTTTAAGATAGTGAAAAAAGTTGGGGGGCTCAACTGCTTACTAGATTGTGAAAATATAATCATACAGAGTAATAAAAAGAGTGATAATATAAATATAAATAGTAAAAATAAATTAAAAACTGCTAATTATCCTACTAATTTAACTAAATCCAATTAGAATGAATTTGAATGGTCTAAATGATCTAGTTCTGCTGACTAGATTTTCCCTTAATAATATAGTCAATTTTTCTCTTCACCTTGCACCTGATAAACTTAGTACAGAGGTACTTGTTTATAAACTGAAGTGACCTATTTTCATGATTTCCCAGTAATGCTAATCCCTATAAAACAAATATTTGCTAAGATTTTTTCAAATAGTTTCTCAAAATTTTGTACTTCTCAGAATATTTTTATTCACTAAATAAACATATTCTTGTTTATATTCTTGTGTGGGATAGTTCTTTTTAAAACCACTCTAATTACCCATATATTTATTTGACAAGTGGGATTATAATTATTGTGGCTGTATCATTTACCATGGAAAGAATACAGTGTTTTACTACAAAAGGTCACCAAAAGCCCTTTAATTCTGATATGTCTTACCCTTGAGACATAAAAACAGGCTAGGATTATGAAGAGAAAAGATTAGAAGGCAATGTTTATCTTAGGCAAAACTATACCCTAAACTGCTACAAAAGTAAGTCTTCTACTATGATTTTAGACACCTTAATTTAGCTTTGCTTTGCCTTTGAAGGCAAAAACTCCCTAAACTTTAAACAGCTTGTAAATTTTAACTCTACTCTCTTACTGAATTTTTCAAATCTCAAAGCCACTATTTGTCGGGTTACAATAGCATTTGTAAGTGAGGCCCCTCACTAATTATGTGTATGTACTTGCCAACTACCATTTCTAGAGCTAATTTCCATACTAGTGACCAAAGGATAAGGTCATAATAAACCAAGCAGGTAGAACAAATGCAAGAGAACAAAACTCTTCAAGATCTCTGTCTTTCTCATGTCTAAATTTTAAATGTGCTAAATAAAATGGAAAGGAGGAGAAGGTGGAGAAACTGTTTTTCTCTTGGCTTATAAAAGATTGCTCAAGTGTCTACATTAAACCTCAAAGGAAGCCTAGGTAATTAGCTATTAATGCAGTGACTGAAAAATGAAAAAAAAGTAATCAGATGAATGTCAACATAGATTTCCAAAAATCTGACCTGTATAAGTGTTTCTCAGCCCCAGTACACATTAGAATCACCTGGAAAGCTTTTAAATAATATTCTGTCTTAATGTCCTACCATGAGGCCTGAGCACTGTCATTTTTAAAAATCACCAAGAGGAGTTTAATGTATTGGAGGTGGAGGACCTGAATAGACATTTTTCCAAAGAAGACATGCGGATAACCAACAGACACATGAAAAGATGCTCAATATCACTAATCATCAGGGAAATGCAAATCAAGGCCACAAAGAGATATCAACTCAAACCAGTCACAATGTCTGACATTAGTAAGACAATAAATAACAACTGTTGGCAAGGATGTGGAAAAAAGGGAACTGTTGTACACTGCTCACAGGATTGTAAATTGGTGCACCCACAATGGAAAGCAGTATGAAAATTCCTCAAAAAACTAAAAATTGAAACACCATATGCCCCAGCAATTCTACTTCTGGGAATTTACCTAAAGAAAACAAAATCACTAATTTGAGAAGATATGTGCACTCCTATATTTATCACAGCATTATTTTCAATAGTCAAAAATACAGAAACAACCTAAATGTCCATCAATAGATGGATGGGTCAGATGTCATACCTGTGTACAATGGAATATTACTCAGCTATAAAAAGGAATGGAATCTTTCCATTCACAACAACACAGATGGACCTAGAGGGTATACTATGTGAAATAAGACAGAGAAAGACAAATACCATATGATTTCACTTATATGTGGAATCCAAAAAACAAGACAAATGAGCAAGCAAACTAACAAAATGGAAATACACTCACAGATGCTGAAAACAAACTGGTGGTAGCCATAGGGAGGTGGGTTGAGGATGGGTGGCACAGACGAAGGGGGAAAAGCTAGTGAGAATATCTGCTGTCTCGATCTGTGTGAGGTTGCATGAGCATATACATATGTCCAAATGCAACAAGCTGTACACTAGATCTGTGCTTTTTATTGTATGTATCTCAGTTTTAAAAACATACTCCAAAGTTAAAAGAAATTATATGTAGATTATTAAAAAACTAATTAAAAAGTTAATTTGATCCTTTAAAAGAGTGCTTTCACAAAAACTGAGAGGTTAATTTTAAAAAGCATAAACAATATCTTGGACTTTATTTGAATTTCCAAATAATAAATACTACTGCTGGCATTACAACCAGCAGTAACATATATATATATTGGTCTGATTCCAAAGTTAGAGCTAATCATTATGTTTCATGAAGAAAATCTGTAGAGTACATATCACCCGTTATACAATATTGATTAAAATACAGAAAGTTTTCTTTCCTCTGATTTAAAAGTAATCTCTATTCAAAGGCCACCTGTAAAAAAATCATTCTTTTTGAGAAACCTGTAGCATTTATATTTACTCTCCTTGCACTTGATTTCTTGAGAATTACAATGCTTTTTCAATTATGGGTTAGCTAAAGGAGTTCTTATCATCTAATAACTTTGGAATAAGTCCACTACTCGTATATATAAGTTGTTTACTACCATCAGCACTGCTAGTAATAATAATGATTATGATGAGACAATTCCTTGGGCCCTATTATATGCTAGGTCCTTAATGTATACTAAACGTTTTATATTTTATCTTACTTAACTTCACAATTAACTTATTTTTCATATTTTTAAGAATGAGAGGACTGAGGCAAAGCAAGATTTTAAAATTTGCCCAAGGTGACAGAATTAGAAAGTGGAGAACTAAAAACAAATGTGTTCCGTTTTCTTTTTCTTTTTAATTTTTTTCCAATTTGGAAATCTAAGACATTCCAATAATATATGCTTACTGTAGGAAAATTCTAATGTACAGAAAAGTCAAAAAGAATAAAAAGACTGCCCTGAAGGATAACTGTTGAAGAATTTTCAGTGTGTTTCCTACCCTTCTTTTTGCTGTGCCCTTACACCAGTGTCTGTGATCTTATTCACCAAGCTCTGCTACACCTCTATGCTTCCCTCTGTGTGTATTCAAGTCTGCTTTTTTAGAGGTGCCCTGGTTGTTCTCTGTCCCCCATACCTAGGCTCCAGTTAGAAGTGCGCACAAATGCCTAGGGAATTACATCTCCCTTCCTATCTGCCCATGATCACCATTGCCTCTGGCCTGTTATTCCTTATCAAAAAACTGGTAGTGGAAAATACGCAGAATCCAAATGACCAGACAAACCAAGGCTTTCTTCAAAACACACCAAAGTAACATGAAGAATCATTGAGAACCCATATCTCAGGTCTGAGTGTAGAGAAAGAGTGTTGAGTTACAAGTTGTCATCAACCCAAGTCTGTGGGAAATGGATCACATGCAAGATGAAATCTTTAAAGTTCAATAAGAATCTAATGAAGTATGCTTTAGTCTCGAATAAATACACATACACACAGAGCTTATAACTGTCTCCCTAGTGACTTTCTTCTTGAGTCAATATTTCTGAAACACAAATTTCAGCAAGTATAGATTGCTGTAACTTCTTTGAAGGGTATTTTGGAAATAGCTATAAGAATGTAAAGTATACTTACTCTTTAATCAGCAGTCTTATTTCTAGAAGTTTTTTCTTCACACCTACTCAAAAAGTACTTAAAAAGAATGTACCAGGACATTGATAGAGCATTGTTCATAATTGAGAAAAACTAGAAACTGCTTGTGTGTCCCTCAGTCAGGAACGATTGTAGGTGACACAGAAGCAGTACCTGCCCTCGTGACGTTTTATTCCAGCAGATGTCTAACTTACCGAGCAGTAGCCGTCTTAGTCTAAAGCACACTCTCTGAGTTTGCTTTCTGGAACCACTCCTTTGCTACCTCAGATACTATCACTGACAGATCATAAAATTAGCTTTCTTTAAAAATGCTGGCATAGCAGAAAAAATAAATGGAGGACTAGCTAAGTTGGTTCATTATTTGTTTTGTTTAAATATTCCAAGAGTACCATAAAATAAATGCACCTTAAAAAACTTTTTTCTAAAGGAGCTCCTAAAATATGCTTTTCTCTTCCCAAAGTGGCAAGGAATTCACATCCTCTACCTTCTAGATTCTCTTGCAATGACAGAGGCAGCTGGCTATCCAAATCATATTTTAAAACACCAGACTCTGGGTCCTTCCAGAACTTCCCTAGCTTTTAGAAATTATGGAAGCATGTGTCAAAGAGTGAAATTTCTCCATAGTCTCTCTCCACAAGCAGAGAGGTTCTGGGACGGGGATTATAGTACATGCTATACACTGAACATCAAACATTTCAGAACATGACTGCTGGGGAGGAAAATTTTTTCTCTGCCATTCAAAGCTTCTTCTGTCTGACCTAAGAATAAAATTGACATGAGACATGAGATTAGCAGGAGAAAATTAAATTAAATTTCATACATTTGGGGACCCTGCATATGTGAGAGGTTCAAAGCAGAAAGGTTAAAGGAGGTATATGTGCCATCCTGAGCTAAGAAATGGGACAGGGGCCTGTGGCGTCAAAGGGGAGGAGGGCAATTCCAGGGCAATGAGAAAAGCAGGTGTTTGGTGACTAGATGTTTGCCCTGCCTTAAGGGCGGCTCACTCAGATAAACTATTTTGGTGATAACTCTTATTTCTGGAAAGCCCCAGTTTAGATTTTGCTAGGTAATTAAGAGAAGAGCAGAATCTTCTCTTCAGTCCAAAGGGTCTCATGCTCTACATGAACAAAACATAGATTTTGGAAGGGAATGGTGCATTATCTATTATAAATCTATGAATAGGGATTACAGCCAGTCATTGTGTGCACTTCCTAGAAATTGTCTACCCCTTTCACTAAAGGGGAAGATGGGAAAGATCAAATAAAAATCAATGTTTGGCTATATATTTACTTTAAACAAATACATTATTATTACTGTATTTTATATGGTAATCTATATGTAACTAACATAAGAATCATGCTAAAAATTTTAACAAAGAATAGAGAATATCCCATTTTAGACTAAGGCATTAACTATATGCAAATTGGATTCCCAGAGCTTGAAAACAATTTGTCCAGGACAACCCCTAATATCTTACATCCGCTATACATTTCTATATCAAACCATTTCGATAGGGCAAAAGGACACGTCAGCATCACCAAATCTACTGTATTACCACAAATTCAAAATAAGTGAAAATGTAGAATCTTAAGGTTGGAAAAGATCTTAAAATTTATCTGGTCAAACTGTCCAACACTCTATAGCATTCCCACCAGTTAGTGGGCATATATTTGTTGAGCACATACTATGTCCCGAGTTTGTAATAGGTGATTTTAGCCTATTCTAAGGAACATGTCCACAAGGAGGAACTCCCCACCTCCCACAGCTGCCCATTCCTCCTTGTGCAGCTCTAACATTTAAGTGTGAGCTGACAGAAATATATCCTGTGAAACGGTGCTTACCATGTTTGCCACTGACCTCCCTACTGCAAAGAATCAGTGTCCTGTTTTGAATTCCATGTTGTCTGAAGTACCTGGAGCACTTGGCATTAGTGACCACACATTTTTTGAACTTCGGTCTAATTTCATTCCACCATCACCTCCAAATTAGGTCAGGTCCCCTAGGTAGAACTATTATAGCTACCATTTATTTTTCCTACAGAACACTAATGAGAGTTAATGAATAAATGCTTAAGAGCTTGGACCTTGGGGCTAGACTGCCCAGATTCAAATCCTGCTCTAACATGTACTAGCCATGTGACTTTCTGCAAGTTTTCTTTATATTTCAGCTTCCTCATCTATGAAATGAAGATAACAATGGTACCTACCTCACAGGTTATGAGTTGTAAATAAGTTAATATTTATAAAGTGATTACAACAATGTAACTAAAATACCAAGCATTATGTGTTTGTAAGTTAAATAGATGATTTGATTAAAATCTGTGGTCTCCACTAGATTATAAGTTCCCTGAGGATAAGAAATCACGTCTATTCTGCTTAACATTTTATGTCCACTCCTAGTTCTGTGTCTTTTTATATAAAGGTGTTTGTTAAATGAATGAATAAGTGTATAAGCAAAGGAAGAATCAATGTAAATAGGATAGATCTTATTGTCTCATTAAGGGTGTACACCCCAAAGGAACATCCCACATCTGGCCCATAGTAGTCTCTGGCAAACACCTGCTCTAGACAATTTCCTTGGAATGTTCCCTCCTTCTTGACAGCACTCAACTCACTGCCCTTGGTCTCCTCTCAAATTTCACATTTCTGGTTACACAAGCTGGGCTTTGAGAAATGCCTTTGATCCCTTCAGTCTTGGCAACATGAATAGATAACCTCTTTCTAGCAGACTGAATGGACTCCCTCCTTAGCATACAGTATGGCCACTTAATACCTCATTTGGTATCCAATGGGTATCATAACCTTGACATGTCCAAAACTGAGTTTTGGATGTTTTCTTCCAATCCCTCCAGTGGTCTTCCCAATCTAAATTAACAGCAACCCCATTTTTCAAGATCTTCAAGCCAAAATTTTGGTGTTATCCTAGACTCTCTTCTCTCCCTCCCTCCCTCTCTCTCTCTCCCCACCCCACATCCAGTCCCTAAGCAACTCCTCTTGGTTTAACCTTCAACATACATCCAGAATATCACAACTTCTTCTCCTGTTGCTTGTCTATACCACTATTTGGTCTCGTTTAGTTCCTTATAGTTGTCTAATATGTAGTCAACCTTTCAAATCTCCCTTCCTTGCCTTATTTTTCTCCTTGGCATTTATTTCTAACAAACTATATATTATACTTATTTACCTTTTTTATTGTTCATCTGAGCTTAAGTGAGGCAGGAATTTTGGTTTATTTTGTTCACTGATGTATCCCCAAGCATTTAGAATGCTACCTGTATGGAGTAGACTCTCAGTAATATTAGTTGCAATAATGAATAATTCTTGTTTAACCTCCATCATCTAGGGTGTTTTTCTTACCTGCATGGTTGAGACTTGGTCCCAGGATGGCCCATGTTTAGCACCCAGAAATGCGAAAGAGAATAGAGGAATATATGTGTAGTGCTTCAGGGTCTGAAACGGGAAATTACACACATCAGTTCCATTTATAGTCTATTAGGGCAACCTTACATATGTGGCCATATGTAGTTGTAAGGAGGTTTGGAAATGGCACTCCTAGCTTATAAGCCACGGGCCCACCTACAACTCTATAATTTAGAAGGGTGGAACAGAATTTGGTGGACAACTGGCATTCTCTACCTTACCTGTTATTTACATAGCTCATTTTATCCAGAATGACTACTCAACCCATTTTGGAATACCAGAAATAAATTACAGGTTGAAGGTAGACCAAGCTGTTCAACAGTGTGCAAACTCAGAAGAGTATTTTAAAAGCCATTGATCACCATTTTGCTCATTAAAGTATGTTTAAGGCAAATCCCATTTGAAATTGAAACACTCTGCCATGTCCCAGATATTCTTACTAATTGCTTTAGACAGAAACTGCCAAGAATACATGGGCTGTATCTTCAGACTTTTATTGTTTTATTGCTTAGTGCAACCTGCAAAAGCTATGCAAAAATAATATTGAGAGCAAAGGGAAAGAGAAGTGTGGGTGAAAATCCCTGAGATTGTCTAATGAAAGAAATTTGTGACTGCGTTTTCTATTCTTACCTCTTCAATTTCTGGAACTCCTAAAATAACAAAACAATGGACTAACTCTTCTTTTAATGGGTCGTAGACATCTATGAAATGACCCCCAGAGAACAGGATGATGTAGAAGCATAGGGTGTGGAAAACCTACAGTCCAAAGTTCAAGCATAGATCTTTGCAGGAAACATAATCTCAGGTATTGAAATTAATCAGAAAGACTAGAAATAACATTATTGTGCTTTGTGTAAAATTTAAAACACTTAATCTTTTTAAGTCTTTTAAAATCACTTAATTGAAGTTAATTCTCACAGTTAGCAGATAGAATTTATGTTCTTTAGTGTCAAAATAGTAACATAACACAAAAAAGCATTTGTTAATGAGGCCTACTCTTTCAGCAAATAAAATGTATTAATACCTGAAAATAACCATGGTTCATATCAGAAAGGTTTATTATTGCCTCACTGCAAGAATTTATATTTTATGCAGTATGTTTGTTACTCTGCCAAAGAATCCAAAGAAATAATTTTAAATCAACTGCTTTTCCTCCACTTTTCACTGTATCCCATGAAGTGTATTTAAATAAAGGCAGCTGGTGGGAAAAAGTGGAAGATGGGGCCTGTAAATTATACACACAAAACTAATAAATGTCATAACTCCAAATATATCACCTTCTAGATATTTTTTCAAGTTCCTTTTGAAGGGACTTTTTAGATAACCAACTAAATCTTGGATTTCCTTTGATTTTAACTTATTAATATGCAAAATATTAACATATAGGATATACAAAGTTAATTTTTAGTTATTATTTTAGAAGTTTCTTTTCCTGATTATAGCTATATAAGAAATCTCAGTTTATTGAACTATACACCTTGATGCTCTCAGCATTTACTTTTTATTTTTAAGGGCATCATAACCTGTTTTGGGGAGATTATAAAGAATCTTTACATACAGTAAGACTCAAAACAACAGAAATTAAAGAGCGTTTTCCATTTCAATGATACTCTAATATATTTTAACTGTAACACCAAACAAAGCACCAACACAAACTGCAAAAACCAGAAGAGATCTCTATGCAATGCTAAATAAAATGATTAGTGTGGGCAAACACTTTACTTCTTTTTAGTACTTCTTGAATATTAATTAATAAACTCTTGGAACAACACTTTAGGGATCATTCATTCCTTAAAATATTAGCAGGTTATCTAAATGGGTCCTTAAGTTTCTTAAAAACTAAGTAACTTCAAAAATAAGTTAATTTTGAAACAATTAAACATAATACAATGCACTTGTAATCATTTGGGCTTTGAATGGTAATCAAATTTACCTTCTTACCTCTGTGCCATTTTCACAGCTGAGAAGTGCTCATTTTCCTTGTACTCTTGTACAGAATTATCTGGATTTTTAAAATGGGATTCAGTGGGCAATGAAGAATCAGTAGAATGATGAAATATTGATGTAACCCTTGGTCTGTAGTGGTTTTGTTTATATCACATCTTATGATTACAGAGACTAGTCTAACTGGCTATATCCACTCTCCATGGCCCAAGACTAGCCTGGGTATATGAATGGCCTGACTGTGATGTCTAGACAACCAGCTTCACAATACTTTGGCAAATGGGACTTGAGAAATATTTGTTCAAACATGTACAGTTTGATGGATCCAGTCCCCATCTGCTATTGGCTTTAGAATCATTTGTCTTTGTAACCATACTTCTAGATGTTAAGTAGGTTATTACTATTTACCCATTTTTCTTAAGAGGAAAGCAAAATTATTTTCTTGTGAAATAAGCACATAATAGGTATGTGCTTAATTCAGATTTACTCTTTTAGAACTGGACTCTGTCGGTCATCTTTTGAGCAGTGTGCAGAGTTCACTCACATACACTGGGCATTCCTAGCACATTTTTGTTCTCATTCTCAATCTTCTGAAACAATTAGTCCATTGCCTCTCCCACCCATTCAGATTCAGTTTGTGGTTGTGATCTGTAATATTTACACAAAGCCAAGAATTTATTATTCTTCTGACCTAATACATCTGATCATATAACCCATCTGGTAGTCTGTAAATAATGCTTTAAGACAACAACTTCCATTTTAAATATTTGATGGTTGAACTCATAAAAACATAGTTTGAAATGATAACCCTTTTCTCTACTAAACCTTGAGGTTTCCCCTGGTTCACTGGGGTTATAGGTTTTGACACATAATGGTATTTTTACTTCCTACACACCAAATTTAAAAGAAAAAGAAATGACCTCCCAGGTGAAATGCAAAACATGGTGAATTACGTACTTACAAAAAGCATCTTATGAGGCGTTTGCTCCTTGGGATTATTGTTAGGATCTTATCAAAAACAAAACCACAGCCCAGGCTTTCCAAATGTGGGCAGCACCACAGGCATTCTTTGCAGTGTTAAAGATTTTATAGCTTGGTATATTTTGATTACTTTTTCCAAAGAAACATGTAGGCAAAATTTTTTTCTCAAGCTTAAGAGAAGTGTCCAGCGAGTGAGTTATTTAAACTCCCTGCCTACTTCTTGTGCCTGGGAGTGGGAGGGAAGAGCTTGCAAAAAGAAGTTCTGTTAGGGCAAGATGTTGGGCGAACAACTACCTTCAGAGTCACCTTTCAGCAGGGACGGTATCTGGCTCTGCCTTCCTGGATGTTTCCACATGTGTTGATGTTATTTGAGGTCAGAGGAAAATCCAATCTACATGAATTATTTGCCTGCATGATTGCATTCCTTTCTCACAACCTTGATAAAACACTGTCACCATCAGTGATGACCTACAAAATGTGTCCTGAAATGTAACCTTGTTTCTGTCATTGCACCAAGGTCACACTCCAATCCCTGTTCACTTTAAAGAGCCGCTGCTAAGAAGCACTATCATTCAGGTTGGCAGCTGGGCACACCCCAATCCATCTGCCCCCTATAGATCACTATGACACATGCTCTATCCTTAGGGTACAATCACAAATGGTCAACCTGACCTACAAACCCCTGAGTGGCATGACCCTTACCTATTTCCAGTTTCAACGCATAACCATCTCCACCTCAGGCACCACAGGACAACCACCCTGACTTTCTTTCAGTTCCTTGAAAGGGCCAAGCTTCTCCCACAAGACCTTTTCTGTTCCTTCAGTCCAGAATACTTCCCAACTCCCCAGTGCTCAACCCCCACCCCACAAACTCTCTCTCTGTGCTATCTCCCACACCAGGCTTCAACTCACAGCTTAATGTCATTTACTCAACATATGGACTTCCCCAACTCCAAATTTAAATGAGACTCAGCCATAAAAATGCCTACAGTTATTCTGTATTTCTCTTTTGCAACCCATATCACTATTTGAAATTATTTGTTTACTTTTGTAACTTTGTTTTAAAGCTTTTTCCCCTCACTAGGTTAAAAGCAAACTCCACCAAGGTAGTCTGAGTCTTCTCACCACTGTAAATCTTGCCAACTAGCATATAGCAAACACTCAATATATAATTACTAGTTGAAAGAATGAACTTCATTTCCACATTGCACATCAAGAGGAAAAGTCTCAGAACATGGGGCAAACATTTTCCAGATTCTCACTAGCCTATGATGAAGTTTTTGAAAAGGGCCAAGATATGCCTTTTAATTTTCATGGAAGCCAGCTTATACCCAGATATTGATATCTAGTCTTGGTCACTCAACCATTCTTCAGAAGAACAACTAGCTGTTTCCCTGCCTAGCAGGAGAAGGCTAGGTATAGGGAGTCAGAAAGTCCCTGTGCCCTATAGTCAGAATATATTTGTATACTTCCTTCTGTTCTCTGCATGGATTGAATACTTTCCTCACTTTCTTATAGACACTTTCCTCCACTTGTACAATTAGAAGACATTAAAGGATTCCCAATAACTGTATTTATGTCTTCAAATGTTGTTAGGTGGAGACAAGGAATGTTACATTTGCAATGTCTCAAATCAAATTGTCATATATTGTTAAGCCTAAACTCCAAGGAGACCACATTATATAATTGCCAGGTCCGTTTCTTTATCTACAGAGTTCTCTAACTAGGAGATCACATTATATACATGCCAAATCCAATCCTTTATCTACACAGTTCTGTAACTAGGAGAGCTTAATGTGCAGACCACTACTCTGTTGCAGGATAGCTGTTGCCTCAAGACCTTATGTAGCTAGGGACAAACATAGCTGGAGCATGTTCAAGCTAACAGTGTCGCAAGGCTGATATTGAAAACATGGAACCCTGTCTCTTTCTTTTTTGAAATTTCTGCCCATATCATAACCTAAGGAGAATGCTGCTCAGTTATAAAGAACACAACCTGTGAGAGCAACTTCATGGCCCTCTGTGGGCAGTCATCTGTGGAGATGAGCATAACCCTGGAACTGCTCCTATTAATAACTCCTAGTCCTCAGCAGGCACTGGGTCACGCGTTCCCTGTCCACAGCTGGCTTCTGACCCAGAGCTGTAGCCACACAAGAGACACCCCTTAGCATCCTGCAAGCCTAGTAGCAGTTACAAATAAATTATTATTAGAAATTCTTGCTCTAAGCCAGCTGACTTTACAGTTCTTGGGCCATTTGTTTTAAGTATAGTTCCCTTGCAGTTCCTAATAGGTCTTGGCCATACATAATTTATGGCTTCTATTTTAAAAGTGCTATCAGAAATCAATAAGAATATAAACACAGCACCTGTTATAAACGTCCTCACAGCAACTGTCATCTCGTGCCGTGCTTTTTCATATACATAACTAGAACAATTGATGTCCTTTTTATGTCAGTTGTTTTGTTCAGGTTGAGTCACAGCTGAGTGAAGTATTAGCTAGTGTTCAGGAAGAATACTCTACCCTGGGACTTTTAACCCAGGATGAGTAAATTAAAGCATAGTTAGAATTCAGCAGTACTGTAGGACAGTTGAGATTTCAATATACTAAAGACACTATGGATTTTTGTTGGGATATTTTTCCAACCAGAAAATCTAATTAAGTTACTACCACACAAGTCTTTTTTTTAGATATTTTTTTATATGTATATTGAAGTCTTTGACTATGTTACATATATTTGGTAATTTAACATTACAATGTGTAATTGCTTTATTAATGTGTGACCAATACCTTCATTAAGTCATTCAGTAAACATTTATTAAATGCGTACTATGGGCCAGTAACCATGCCAAATACTGGTATTACCACAATGAATAAGTCTCCACCCCTGCTTTCAAGGTGTTTTTGGTCTACTCCACATCCACATTTAAATTTGTCCCTAAACTTTGGACTGTAGACAATAGGTTTCATTCATCTCTATGTTCTCAGGGGTATACTGAGTGCCTGGCACACAGTAGGTACACAATAAATGCTTGTTGAATAAATTAGTAAATGGATAAACTAATAAATAATTAAGAAACAGAAGCTACTGAACAAATGTTTAATTAAGTATTTAAAGATCCAGGTCCCCTAGAGACTACCAGACCAAGAAGTAATATTCATTTTTCTCTCTTCTTTGAGTCTAGGAAATGGAAGAGACACTCTTTGCCGCCATTCCCACCATTTGACTCCCACCCAGCCTTCAGTCACTATTTTCCCATGAACACATTATTTCCCCTTGTTCTTTCATTTGTTCTATATATAAAGAAAATTGTAGGAGGGGCGGAAGATGGCGGCGTGAGTAGAGCAGCGGAAATCTCCCAAAACAACATATATCTATGAAAATATAACAAAGACAACCCTTCCTAGAATAAAGACCAGAGGACACAGGACAATATCCAGACCACATCCGCACCTGAGAGAACCCAGCGCCTCGCGAAGGGGGTAAGATACAAGCCGCGGCCCCGCGGGAGCCGAGCGCCCCTCCCCCCAGCTCCCGGCGGGAGAAGAGCAGGCAGAGCGGGAGGGAGACGGAGCCCAGGGCTGCCGAACACCCAGCCCCAGCCATCCGGGCCAGAGTGCAGGGCCCTCGATACTGGGAAAACAGGGCAGCAACAACAGTGAGCAGGCACTGGAGGCTGGGCCACAGAGGACATACGAAAAGTGCGCGACCATTTTTTTTTTTTGCTTTTTTGCTGCTTTGTTTTGGCGAGCGCTTTTTGGAAGTCTTAAAGGGACAGGGACCCCAATACTAGGGAAACAGGGCAGAAAGACCGGTGAGCAGAGGCCTGAGGCTGGCACCGGAGAATAAAGAAAAACGAACGACCACCTTTTTTTTTTAATTAAAAAAAATTTTTTTTTTTTAATTAAAAAAATTTTTTTTCTTGTTTTTTTTTTGGTCGTTGTTTTGTTTTGGCGGGTGCTTTTTGGAAGTCTTAAAGGGGCAGGGCGGGTCACTTAATCCAGAGGTAGGGAATCCGGGATCTCTGGGCACCCTAACCCCTGGGCTGCAGGGAGCAGGGAGGCCCCTTACGGAGATAAATAGCCTCCCAGCAGCTCCTGCTCCAACGCGACTCCACCATTTTGGAGTAGCTGCCCGAGCCAGGCCACGCCCACAGCAACAGCGGAGATTAACTCCATAGCAGCCGGGCAGGAAGCAGGAACCCTATCTGCGCGCACCTGCGCAGCACAAGCCACTAGAGGCCGCTGTTCTCCCAGGAGAGGAGGGCCACAAACCAACAAGAAAGGAAGTCCTTCCAGTCGTCCCAGTTCTGCAGACTATTCCTATCACCATGAAAAGGCAAAGCTACAGGCAGACAAAGATCACAGAGAAAACACCAGAGAAGGAGACAGACCTAACCAGTCTTCCTGACAAAGAATTCAAAATAAGAATCATAAACATGCTGACAGAGATGCAGAGAAATACGCAAGAAAAATGGGATGAAGTCCGGAAAGAGATCACAGATGCCAGAAAGGAGATCGCAGAAATGAAACAAACTCTGGAAGGGTTTATAAGCAGAATGGATAGAATGCAAGAGGCCATTGATGGAATTGAAATCAGAGAACAGGAACGCATAGAAGCTGACATAGAGACAAAAGGATCTCCAGGAATGAAACAATATTAAGAGAACTGTGTGACCAATCTAAAAAGAACAATATCCGTATTATAGGGGTCCCAGAAGAAGAAGAGAGAGGCAAAGAGATGGAAAGTATCTTAGAAGAAATAATTGCTGAAAACTTCCCCACACTGGGGGAGGAAGTAATCGAACAGACCACGGAAATACACAGAACCCCCAACAGAAAGGATCCAAGAAGGGCAACACCAAGACACATAATAATTAAAATGGCAAAGATCAAGGACAAGGAAAGAGTGTTAAAGGCAGCTAGAGAGAAAAAGGTCACCTATAAAGGGAAACCCATCAGGCTAACGTCAGATTTCTCAACAGAAACCCTACAGACCAGAAGAGAATGGCATGATATATTTAATACAATGAAACAGAAGGGCCTTGAACCAAGGATACTGTATCCAGCACGACTATCATTCAAATATGATGGTGGGATTAAACAATTCCCAGACAAACAAAAGCTGAGGGAATTTGCTTTCCACAAACCACCTCTACAGAACATCTTACATGGGCTGCTCTAGATGGGAGCACTCCTAGAAGGAGCACAGCACAAAACACCCAACATATGAAGAATCGAGGAGGAGGAACAAGAAGGGAGAGAAGAAAAGAATCTCCAGACAGTGTATATAACAGCTCAATAAGCGAGCTAAGTTAGGCAGTAAGATACTAAAGAGGCTAACCTTGAACCTTTGGTAACCACGAATTTAAAGCCTGCAATGGCAATAAGTACATATCTTTCAGTAGTCACCCTAAATGTTAATGGGTTGAATGCACCAATCAAAAGACACAGAGTAACAGAATGGATAAAAAAGCAAGACCCATCTATATGCTGCTTACAAGAAACTCACCTCAAACCCAAAGACATGTACAGACTAAAAGTCAAGGGATGGAAAAACATATTTCAAGCAAACAACAGTGAGAAGAAAGCAGGGGTTGCAGTACTAATATCAGACAAAATAGACTTGAAAACAAAGAAAGTAACAAGAGATAAAGAAGGACACTACATAATGATAAAGGGCTCAGTCAAACAAGAGGATATAACCATTCTAAATATATATGCACCCAACACAGGAGCACCAGCATATGTGAAACAAATACTAACAGAACTAAAGGGGGATATAGACTGCAATGCATTCATTCTAGGAGACTTCAACACACCACTCACCCCAAAGGATAGATCCACTGGGCAGAAAATAAGTAAGGACACGGAAGCACTGAACAACACAGTAGAGCAGATGGACCTAATAGACATCTATAGAACTCTACATCCAAAAGCAGCGGGATATACATTCTTCTCAAGTGCACATGGAACATTCTTCAGAATAGACCACATACTAGGCCACAAAAAGAGCCTCAGAAAATTCCAAAAGATTGAAATCCTACCAACCAACTTTTCAGACCACAAAGGCATAAAACTAGAAATAAACTGTACAAAGAAAGCAAAGAGGCTCACAAACACATGGAGGCTTAACAACACGCTCCTAAATAATCAATGGATCAATGACCAAATCAAAATGGAGATCCAGCAATATATGGAAACAAATGACAACAACAACACTAAGCCCCAACTTCTGTGGGACACAGCAAAAGCAGTCTTAAGAGGAAAGTATATAGCAATCCAAGCAATCCAAGCATATTTAAAAAAGGAAGAGCAATCCCAAATGAATGGTCTAATGTCACAATTATCGAAATTGGAAAAAGAAGAACAGATGAGGCCTAAGGTCAGCAGAAGGAGGGACATAATAAAGATCAGAGAAGAAATAAATAAAATTGAGAAGAATAAAACAATAGCAAAAATCAATGAAACCAAGAGCTGGTTCTTCGAGAAAATAAAATAGATAAGCCTCTAGCCAGACTTATTAAGAAGAAAAGAGAGTCAACTCAAATCAACAGTATCAGAAACGAGAAAGGAAAAATCACGACGGACCCCACGGAAATGCAAAGAATTATTGGAGAATACTATGAAAACCTATATGCTAACAAGCTGGGAAACCTAGGAGAAATGGACAACTTCCTAGAAAAATATAACCTTCCAAGATTGACCCAGGAAGAAACAGAAAATCTAAACAGACCAATTACCAGCAACGAAATTGAAGAGGTAATCAAAAAACTACCAAAGAACAAAACCCCCGGGCCAGATGGATTTACCTCGGAATTTTATCAGACATACAGGGAAGACATAATACCCATTCTCTTTAAAGTCTTCCAAAAAATAGAGGAGGAGGGGATACTCCCAAACTCATTCTATGAAGCTAACATCACCCTAATACCCAAACCAGGCAAAGACCCCACCAAAAAAGAAAACTACAGACCAATATCCCTGATGAACGTAGATGCAAAAATACTCAACAAAATATTAGCAAACCGAATTCAAAAATACATCAAAAGGATCATACACTAGGACCAAGTGGGATTCATTCCAGGGATGCAAGGATGGTACAACATTCGAAAGTCCATCAACATCATCCACCACATCAACAAAAAGAAAGACAAAAACCACATGATCATCTCCATAGATGCTGAGAAAGCATTTGACAAAGTTCAACAACCATTCATGTTAAAAACTCTCAGCAAAATGGGAATAGAGGGCAAGTACCTCAACATAATAAAGGCCATCTATGATAAACCCACAGCCAACATTATATTGAACAGCGAGAAGCTGAAAGCATTTCCTCTGAGATCGGGAACTAGACAGGGATGCCCACTCTCTCCACTGTTATTTAACATAGTACTGGAGGTCCTAGCCACGGCAATCAGACAAAATAAAGAAATACAAGGAATCCAGATTGGTAAAGAAGAAGTTAAACTGTCACTATTTGCAGATGACATGATACTGTACATAAAAAACCCTAAAGACTCCACCCCAAACTACTAGAACTGATATCGGAATACAGCAAAGTTGCAGGATACAAAATCAACACACAGAAATCTGTGGCTTTCCTATATACTAACAATGAACCAACAGAAAGAGAAATCAGGAAAACAACTCCATTCACAATTGCATCAAAAAAAATAAAATACCTAGGAATAAACCTAACCAAAGAAGTGAAAGACTTATACTCTGAAAACTACAAGTCACTCTTAAGAGAAATTAAAGGGGACACTAACAGATGGAAACTCATCCCATGCTCGTGGCTAGGAAGAATTAATATCGTCAAAATGGCCATCCTGCCCAAAGCAATATACAGATTTGATGCAATCCCTATGAAACTACCAGCAACATTCTTCAATGAACTGGAACAAATAATTCAAAAATTCATATGGAAACACAAAAGACCCCGAATAGCCAAAGCAATCCTGAGAAAGAAGAATAAAGTAGGGGGGATCTCACTCCCCAACTTCAAGCTCTACTATAAAGCCATAGTAATCAAGACAATTTGGTACTGGCACAAGAGCAGAGCCACAGACCAATGGAACAGACTAGAGAATCCAGATATTAACCCAGACATATATGGTCAATTAATATTTGATAAAGGAGCCATGGACATACAATGGCGAAATGACAGTCTCTTCAACAGGTGGTGCTGGCAAAACTGGACAGCTACATGTAGGAGAATGAAACTGGACCATTGTCTAACCCCATATACAAAAGTAAACTCAAAATGGATCAAAGACCTGAATGTAAGCCATGAAACCATTAAACTCTTGGAAGAAAACATAGGCACAAACCTCTTAGACATAAACATGAGTGACCTCTTCTTGAACATATCTCCCCGGGCAAGGAAAACAACAGCAAAAATGAGTAAGTGGGACTATATTAAGCTGAAAAGCTTCTGTACAGCAAAAGACACCATCAATAGAACAAGAAGGATCCCTACAGTATGGGAGAATATATTTGAAAATGACACATCCGATAAAGGCTTGACGTCCAGAATATACAAGGAGCTCTCACGCCTCAACAAACAAAAAACAAATAACCCAATTAAAAAATGGGCAGAGGAACTGAACAGACAGTTCTCCAAAAAAGAAATACAGATGGCCAACAGACACATGAAAAGATGCTCCACGTCGCTAATTATCAGAGAAATGCAAATTAAAACTACAATGAGGTATCACCTCACACCAGTAAGGATGGCTGCCATCCAAAAGACAAACAACAACAAATGTTGGCGAGGCTGTGGAGAAAGGGGAACCCTCCTACACTGCTGGTGGGAATGTAAGTTAGTTCAACCATTGTGGAAAGCAGTATGGAGGTACATCGAAATGCTCAAAACAGACTTACCATTTGACCCAGGAATTCCACTCCTAGGAATTTACCCTAAGAATGCAGCAATCAAGTTTGAGAAAGACAGATGCACCCCTATGTTTATTGCAGCACTATTTACAATAGCCAAGAATTGGAAGCAACCTAAATGTCCATCAATAGATGAATGGATAAAGAAGATGTGGTACATATACACAATGGAATACTACTCAGCTATAAGAAAAGGGCAAATCCAATCATTTGCAGCAACATGGATGGAGCTGGAGGGTATTATGCTCAGTGAAACAAGCCAAGCGGAGAAAGAGAAATACCAAATGATTTCACTTATCTGTGGAATATAAGAACAAAGGAAAAACTGAAGGAACAAAACAGCAGCAGAATCACAGAACTCAAGAATGGACTAACAGGTACCAAAGGGAAAGGGACTGGGGAGGATGGGTGGGTAGGGAGGGATAAGGGGGGGAGAAGTAGGGGGGTATTAAGATTAACATGCATGGGGGGGTAGGAGAAAAGGGAGGGCTGTACAACACAGAGAAGGCAAGTAGTGATTCTACAACATTTTGCTATGCTGATGGACAGTGACTGTAAAGGGGTTTATAGGGGAGACCTGGTATAGGGGAGAGCCTAGTAAACATAATATTCGTCATGTAAGTGTAGATTAGTGATAGCAAAAAAAAAAAAAAAAGGGCAGTTCCTGTGTGGTAACCTCCAACGAGTTCTACACAAGGGTATAAAGGGCATATAAAAGTGTAGGCAAAGGGTCTGTTTGTGTTTATACAGAGGATCAAAGCCTAATTGTGCTAACCCGAAAATGAACTAAGATATGATATGAAAAAGAACTTCCAACATCTGCACTCTCTGGAAGACTCATGCCAGAAGATGATCATCAAAAAACCCCAACAAAGATCCACGCACTGCTACAGCTGTAGATGCACTCATCCCACCAGTTCCTGGACTTGCCATGGGAATGAGGAAGGAGATATCTAAGCTGGCCTGTGCATACAGTAAAACAACAAATTTGACTGGATCTATACTGTTGGAACTCAACCAAGAATTTGGAGAAGTGCAAATTGTAGCGCTCCAAAGTCTTACAACTACAGACTATTTACTGTTAAAAGAACATATGGCATGTGAACAGTCCCCAGGAATGGGTTGTTTTAATTTGTCTGATTTCTCTGACTGTTCAAGTTCAGTTGGACAATATCCACCATATCATAGATAAGTTTTCACAAATGCCTAAGGTGCCTAACTGGTTTTCTTGGTTTCACTGCAGATGGCTGGTAATTACAGATATGCTTTGGTTATGTAACTATACTCCTATTATGTTAATGTGTGTGCGCAATTTAAGTAGTAGCTTAAAACCTATATATGCTGAAGTTACTCTACAAGAAGATTTGTCAAAGAAATAATCAATCTTCCCATGTTTTCTTCCGCCTGCTACTTCTATAGCTTTTCTTCTTCCTTCCTAATTACAACCCTTAAATAGAATTCGTGCCTCATATCAAATTTACCGAGTATCATAATTCTTCCAAGTGGTAAAGATACCTCAAGACAAATGCTGGGCATAGAAGCCACAGGGCATAAATATGCAAAGAAGTAAAAAGCTAACCTTTTCAAACAATAAGGCTTCTCTCTCACTTAGCAACTTCACATTTCCCTGTATGGCTCCGGAAGATGACTGGTTAGCCAGAGACGGGTAAGATTCCTCAAGGGAGGAACAACCTAAGACAGGCACAGTCGCAGGGGGGACATCAGGTGAGAAATTGGGGATCAACAGAGGTGAGGCTTAGAACCTCACCCCCCCGTTCTGAGAGAAATCTTCTGCATACGTGGATGTTTTATTGCCCTGGTCTAGCTTGGATTAACACATAGTCTACAGGCACACACCTGATCATCTACATGTGCTCTCTTACAACACTAAACTATGTTTTCTACCTTTATCTTGTATCTACCTACCACTTCAGCATTTTATTAAAAATAATAATAATAAAGAGAGAAATGTGGTATCCACATATAAATCAAGTATAAAAACCAAATGAGTATTCATATTTGAACTGACTGTTTAGAGTTCATAATGCATGAGCAAAACCGAAAGTTTCTGTGATGACTGCCCTTGTACTGTTCACTATGTAACTTATTCATTATGTAAGAATTTGTTCTACATGTAAAAACTTGTTTGTTATGCCTCAGAAGATTGGAGACTGACAAAAATTAGGCTTGGGGTGGAATAATGATTGTGCATGATTGTGCATTGAGCTTTGACTCCCCTATACAGAATTTTATTGTCGTTAACAACCATTTGATCAATAAATATGAGAGATGCCCTCACAAAAAAAAAAAAAAAGAAAAGAAGGATAGACTTCCAATGGTAAAATAAATTAGTAACCGGGATGTAATGTATAGCATAAGGAATATAGTCAAGATATTGTAACAGCCTGGTAGGGTGATAGCTGGAACCTAGAATTATGTATATAAATGTTCTACCACTGTGTTGTACACTTGAAACTCATGTAATGTAATACTGTGTGTCAACTACCCTTCAATAAAAAATAATTATTTAAAAAAATAATAATAATAAAAATAATAATAATAATAATAAAAAAAAAAAAAGAAAATTGTCTAGAGTAGCATAAAGACTGGGGCATTTGATTAAATAAGCAGCTAATTAGCCAGGGGTTCCTTCCTTTCCATTTCCCAAAGCAAGTCACAGTCAGTTAATGTTATATTTTGATTTAAGACTCTTTCAATTTATGCATTTCTTTCTGTGAATTTATTAAACCAAAACTGTACTTCAGAGGCTCCATAAATCAGGTGCATCCTCGGAAGCAGACGTAAAACAAAGATCAATCAACTCCTTGTATTACAAAATCCATGGTGTAAATGAACTCCACGTTTGAATGGGACACCTAATTAGTCTGGGGTTCTCTACCAACAATGACTGAGAGTCACCTTATCCCACTGAGTCTAGGAAGAGCCTGTGTAAGTGACTGCTCATCAGGTCTCCAAAGATACCAAGGCATCCAGCTTCGAGCACCATTCCCTGGACCCTTTCCCAAAGAGTCTCAAGAAGAAATTGGGCTTTCTCAACTTAAACTGTGGGGAAAGTTCTAAGTAATGAAAAAGAATGGTCAACATAGAGTCACTTCTCTGATATAGATCATTAGCCTGGATATTTTTGTTTCTGAGTGTAAAGCAATCACAATTCACAAATCATATGACTATCAAGACTATAATAACTGTATGGAAAAGAAAAATCTTCAAAGGGTTCTTTGATTAAAAAAAATATTCATTCATTTAACTAAAAATGTACCTACAAAGTGGCAGGCAACAAATTAGGAGATAAAGGTGAATGTGACCCAGTTTCTGTCCTGGAGGGACTCACAGTTAAAAAGGAATAATTCCAAATAAATTAAGTGCTATTGAAGAATTTATACAAATTGCTCTCAAAGCAGAAAGATAAGAGCAACCTCTATTTCACACAAAGGTGGCTATGTTAGCTCAGTGCAAGCTCTGAGGGCAGATTATCCCACCCCACAGCCCACCATCAAGCCTCATAAAGTATGAGCATCAAAAAAATGAGTTAATACAGGTCAAGTACTTGGTAAATACTTAACACTTGTTAGCTCCTCCCCACAAACTAAGATATCTGACTTGTTCTATCACTATTTGAAACACTACTTTGCCCCATGTGTAACTCCATTTTTTTCCTCATTATTGGATATTTATTCTCCTCCCCCAAGTCTTTATTAAAAATCTAACCGCATATTATTGTTGTGCATTAACTGCTGAAAGTTGTTTCCAAGACTAATGAGGATATTTCCAAAAAAATAACAAATCAGGTTTGAAAAAGCCTAGGTCCCAAGGGCATGGCCAATTGGAAGTGGCCCCAAGTGCAACACCAGGGAGCACTCAAGTCTCCCAGCATCTAGGTAACCGGCTCTTTCAGTACACAGAGCTATACCCTTGAGCCCCAGGAGAGATGCAGGGACTCCAACTGGCAAATTTCAAGGCAGGATCCCAAGCAGTTTCAAAGACCTATCTAATACCAAAGCCAACTTGGGCTATATTTTGGGGATGGGGTGGGGGCATTTTCACACTTCCTCATTTTCTATAGGGAGGAGGGAAATTTCTCAATTCCAGCCCTAGGAGAATAGAAAGGACTGGGAACCCTTCTGGATCCTGTTCACCACCCCCCAACACCCTCCCCCAGCAAGGAGAAATGATGTCTCTGATTGGTGATGTGCAGAAGAAGGATCAGAACTTATCTTCAGTTTCTTTTCCTCTATTTTAGATGACTGGTCTCAGGATGTTATGGGTTGAATTGTGTCCCTCTAAAAAAGATACATTGAAGACATAACCCTCAGTATCTCTGAACGTGACCTTATTTGGAAATAGGGTCTTTACCAACATAATCAAGTTAAAATGAGGTCATTAATGGGATCATTACTCCAATGTGAATGATGTCTTTATAAAAGGGGACATTTAGACACAGATGAGCACACAGACAGGGCAGGCCGTGTGAAGAGACAGGGAGAACAGCATGTGACTATGGAGGCGGAGATGGGAATTATACTGCCACAGCCAAGGAACATCTCAGGCCTCCAGAAACCAGAAGGAGCAAGAAAGACCTTTCCCCTGCAGGTTTCAGGGGAGCAGGGCCCCACCAACACCTTGATATCAGACTTCTAGTCTCCAGAACTAAGAGACAGTAAATTTCTGTTGTTCTAAGACACCTAGTTCGAGGTATTTTTTTACAGCAGCGCTAGTAAACTAATACTCAAGACAAACCCTTTCTCTGCTCACTCTGCTGTAAATGACCTGCCCCTACAAAGAAAGCCTGCATGTCCATCTTAGCCTGTGACTGACAAGCTTGAATCAAATGGGGGTGAGGTGGGTAAGGCAGAGGGGGTGGGTCCTATTAACAAACCCATTAGCAAGCCTCCTTCTCTAAACAGCTTTTATTGGTAATAAAGCTAATAATCTGATTGGTGTCTTATTTTTCAACTGTTTCTGAATTTGAAGTAGTGAGACAGGCCTAATTTTCTAAGCTAAACTCCAAATGTAGGCTGAGGCACCTAGTTTACATGTATTAACTCATTTAACCTTCATAACAGTCCTATCAGGGTGTGTCCTATTAAGCCCATTCCTTAGTCATGAAGAGATGAAGTAACTCACAAATGGATAAGGAATCCTGGGACTGGGTTGTAGGTGGCCTGAGGCCAGAGTCTGTCCTTGTGGCATCTGCAAAGGCTACATTTCAAGGAGCAAGCCATTAAATGGCTCTATTTAAAAGCATCTCATGGTCAAATATACAAAGAGAACCCTAGGTGAAAAAAAGTAAACTTTTATTTAATCTTTCCTGATTTTTCTCAGAACTTTTACAATGCAAATGTACCTTATGACTCCATTAACATATGGAGTACAACATTTGACACAGAGCAGTTTTGAATTATCTCTTGGGCCCAGTGTTCTGAGGAATACCACTTTGGGAGACTGTAAGAGAATATTTCGGGTGGGTGGTACTGTTTTTTTTAATACAGTTCTAGGATTTTAAAATTTTCTGTATGCCAATCAAAATCCTCAAAAATATCTTCATTTGAATTTTACACGGAGTTATGTATGTTTACATAGGTAAGGCAGGGCCTTGTGATACAGGAGCTGAAGCTGATGCATATTGAAGCCATTGCAATACAAGACAGCTACACCAGAGGCACAACACAAGGTCAGCAGAAGGAAAGGTTCAGTCTCAGAGGGAAAAACAACAATTTCATAGAGGAGTTGGGGTTTGAGCAGGCCTTGAAGGATAGATGGAACTTCAAGCAATCATTCTGGACTAACTACTTTAAGTCTAAATCAGTTCTGCTCCAGGATGGGATCAGAAACCCTGGAGACTCTAGAAGTCTATAGTGATCCTAGAATTTGCACTGGGGCGTTATTCCTACAGCCAAGCAGAAATCACAAATTGGTAGCCCCTAGGAAGAATGTGACCAAAGGACTTCTGTTTGGCCAGCACAGTGTAGCTGGTGTGCATGTACATGTATATATGTTTGTATAAATGAAGGTTTAATTTAATCCATGTATTTTTGGGTCCCACCATCACTCCCACTTTAACTACCTGTCTGGCCCTGGAAGCATCAGTTTCTCCTCTTGGCTGGCATAACCACAGGTCATAGCTAAAGGATGCGGCAGCTTCGCTCCCTGTCAACAGGTCAGTAAGATGAATGGTATCAGCGAGTTAGGTCCTTGATGGGGAATACTTACGAAACATCCCTCTGGAAATGGTTGGCTGATTCTTTCCAAGTTAGTTACCACAACCTCCTTCCAAAATAAATTCCGTCTCCAGGATAGTGGCATATGTCTGTGCTTTAGCCCTGCCTATAGCATTTGAGTTCAGGAATTTGATAATGGATTATACCACATTAAACTCGGCAGATCTGTCATTCTCTTAAATACACTGGGAAAAGGAGAAGCATAGGATACCAAGAAATTTAAAGCATAATCTTTAAAAATCATCAGATATGATCTGCAGGCCAGCTAAGTCATTTTCCCTAGGAACTTTGTATATTTGCTTTTGAAATATAGTACGTTTGGTTATTCTTCTGTTCTAGTATGGTTGTCTCATTAATGTACAGAAAGCAAACACTGTACATTATCATTATAGGCATTTGAGTGCAAAAAAATTTACCCCTACCTACAGTACTCTTTGTAGTGGTGTGACCACAAGAACTCTTTTATGCATCTTTATAAATGTGGTCATACAAGGTCTGGACAAAGATACCTACAGAAAGCTTTTGTGAGCCTCTTTTCTCTTCTTCTCAAGAGGGACAGAGATAGGAAATCATTCTTTTCACTCCCCAGATGGAATTCAGACCTCACAGCCTTAAGCTATGCTGCAAATAGAACTGGTTTTTTCTTCCACTTGCACAGGCATTTTCCTGGTGAGGACCCTGTAATTCTGAGAGATCATAGGATTCTGCAGAACTGTGCCACAGAAACACCCCCAGCTATACACTTCCTAGCTTCCCTGCCTCTGAAGGCCTGGGCAGAGCAATGTGTTAGCTGACTGGCTCACAGGCTAGGCAGACACTCCTCTGCCTGTGCAGAAATGCTGTCTAAACCTTGCCTTCCTCTCCCAGGACAGGAAACCATGTTCCCGTGTACTGTGCTCAGAGAAGCCATACATTTAAATGTTTGTTAAGTGAATGGAGAGTGATGAGTTGAAATGGGTGGGGCAGGAAACTTAGCGTTTCAATATAAACCCTGCAGTATTTTAATTTGTTATGGGAGTTTTATTACTTTAATTTTTTTTTTAATGTTTAAATGCACCATTGAATGTTCAGGCTGCCCAACCTTTGCTCCCCTTTGCAGGCAAAACTTCCCAAAAGAGCCTTCCACACTTCCCTTTTTCCCACATCTCCCCCTTTCACCTCCCACTCAATGTATTTTTAGAAGTTACAATGTGTGACTGATTTTTATCCAGTATACACACACAGCTCTTAAATATTCAACTGTCACTAAAAGGCTTTACGGAGAACTAACACTCCTCTGCCAGCCCACAATCCTCCTCCCCAGCCCCTCCCAGGAGAAAAATCACTTTCAGCTTTTTTGTTGTTGCTACTATTTACATATTTTTTAATTATGGGATTATACTGCTGTTTCTTGATCTGTCTAAAGCGTTCTCTATACACTTCGTGTCATGAAAGACATACTCACACACATACTTCCCTGTCTTCTTCATCCTTTCAATATAGCCATACTATAATTTTTGGATAAGTCAACAGTCATTTACATATTATAATCAGTAAATATTCACTGTTCAACCCAAGTTGAACATTATAATTATTTCATACATTTTATTTTTTCTGGCGTTGAAATTTTTCTATTTCTTAACTTCCCATATGTCTACTATTTATTTTTTTTTCTTAATGTCCTAATATGTCTGTGGACCTCTGCCAATAATTTTCACCAAATGTTTGAACACATCAGGTCCATTTTTCCCACAATGGCCCCTCCTAAAGCCCTCTGACTTTTGCTTCAGCTGAGGGAGGTTGGCCGCCATCTAGAGAGGCCTGGTGCCTGGCTCTTCTTCTCTGTTGGGATCCGCCTTTTATTAATCAGGGTGGGATAACTACTATTATCAACAAATCTCAAAATGTATGCAAAGGCACAGTATCAACTTTTATTTCTTGCTCAGTGCCATAGCTGGAATTGTGTTCCCCCCTAACTTCATATGTTAAAGCTTTAACCCTAATGTGACTGCATTTGGAGACAGGGCTTTAAGGAGGTGACAAAGGTTAAATGAGGTGATAAGAGTGGGGTCCTAATTGGATAGGGTTGGTGGCCTAATGAGAAGTGGAAAAGAGAAAGATCTCTCTCCCACATGTGAGAATACAGTGCAAAGGCAGCTGTCAGGGCCAGGAAGAAGGCTTTCACTACATACTGTATATTCCAGCACTTTGATCTTACACTTTCAGCTTTCAGAACTGTGAGAAATAAATGTTGAGTCTGTGGTATATTGTCATAGCAGCCTGAGCAGGACTAAGGTAGTACCTTTTTATGGGTGATTCTGAAAATATTAGTATCTGTCAATCTTTTCTTAATTTAGGTTCTCCAAAGAAAGATCCTCCAATCTACAATCCATTGTGTTGACAGAATTCCAGGAATAGAGCAGGGGAAGGGAGTCCAAGAACTATAATTCACTATGAAACTTTTCCTTTAATCCCCATCTTTATGACTCCATGCCTTGTCCTGACCTTTCACTGGGCTTGGGGTCCCAAAGTCAAGAGTCTCTCTCTAATCAAACTTCTCCAGAGAATAAAACTCTCTGGGCAGTCTGGAGGCACATGACGATGTAGTCCTCTGACTGGGTCATGTAAGGAAATGGATCAGTGAACTCAATCATTGCATAAAAACTTTCAGCTGTTTTCATCCAGGCACATTCCCTCCACCTTCTGCAGCACCTGCTGAATCCAAGTGCAGAACATCTAAAGAGTTCTACATGGAAATCTGACTTGTTCCTCATCAAAATTCCTCAACCCTGCCATTGCCTGTGGGTACTAGGTGTATATCCTTTCATTCTGCCGAGTCAAGTCACCTTCTACTTATCCGTGTGCTTTCCATCTTCCAAAACTGTACTGACATTGTTTAGCCACTGTTTTCTCCTTTCCCATTAGTTTTGACCCTGTGGGTGATTATCTCCCGTTAGTCCTCTTTTCTGATTTGGTGGAGACGTTTTAAGGTGCTGTCCCCTAGTATATCCTCAAGCCACTTTGGCAGACTCAATCTTAGTTTCCATCTCCCCAGAAAGTGTTTTTACCAAGGTTGGCAAAGATCCCCATTGTTGCCAACATGCTAGAGGCTTTTCTAGCCTCACCTTACCCAGCTGCATGGTGGGAGGTGACCCTGGTGACCCCCTCTCCTTCACACAGCACTCCTCTCCAGCCTCTTCTGGTTTTCTCTTACATTACTGGTCCTAATTATCTGCCTCCTTATTGGCTTCTCCATGTCTACATGATGTCAAATGTTGGAGTTTCCAAGATATTAATATTGGAACTTTTCTTTTTCCTGAGTAATTTCATGCTTTTTCCATGGGTAATTTCATCCATTCTTATAGTTTTAACTACTATCCAATCCCAGATTATATTTCCAGTCCTCACCTTGCCTCTGAGCTACAGATTCATCTATTCAACTGCCTATTGACATCTTCTACACATCTAGTAATTACTTTTACTTATTCAATCAATATTTATTGGGTACCTACAATTTTCCAGGGGATAATCTAGGTTCTTGGAATATATTAGTGTCAAATGTCTCTCATTCATGATGCTTATATTCCGGTGAGAGGAGACAAAGATTAACAATAACCTTGAAAGAGTCATAGTATAATAGAAGGTTATAGAAAAAAAAGAAAAATGGAGTGCTGGGGTTGGAAGAGCAGTTGTGATTTTAAACAGGGTGAACATAGACCTCACTGAGGTACTGAAATTTGGGCCAAGACTTGAAAGAGGAAAGGTCACGAAGATATGTATGGTATCTGTATGAAAAACATTCCAGGCAGGAGAAAGAGACACTACAAAGGCCTGAGGTGGGAGTGTGCCTGACATAGTCAAGGAACAGCCAGGAGGCCAGCACAGCTGGAACAGAGTGAGCAAGGAGGCATGTAGATGAGCCAATGACTTTGGCCTTTACTCAGTAAAACGTGGAGTCACTGGATGACTCTGAGTTTCAATTTTAAGGATTCTCTTGCTGTAGTGAATAGGTACTCTAATGGCATATTAGTGACTGTCTTGCCAATGGGTTTCAGCCCCGGGAAAGTTCACTATGGATTCAATGTGACCAAAGAAATTGACAGCAAAACGTTCTTGGGGTGAAAGGGTTATACCCAACTTTATGTCCAGGTGGCAGGTCAGTCACTAGAATCCCATGCACTCAGAGCGAGTCTGCATGCAGCAAGCGGGTCTCTGCTTCTGGGCCCCTCTGTCTGCACAGCCATCCTCCAGGCCTCTCTGCACAGTTGTCCCACACAGCCGTCCTCAGGGCTTCTGTCCTCGGTGCTGCCACCACTCCAGCCTCTGCTCTGCTCTCCTGCAGTCTTGCAGCCCTGCCACCATGTCACACCCAGAGCACTGGGCGGAGCTCTTTATATAGAGTCAACAGCCATGTATTGGCCACAGGTGTGCAGTGAGCTAGTCAACCAGGGCCGGGTGAGAATCCTGGCCACAGGAACTCTCATTTTATCCACAGTGACACAAGGAAGATCAAGTGGGACCCTAGTGAACACATTTCAAACTTAACATATACAAAATTGAATTTTTAAATTTTCTCCCCTAAATCTATTCTTCCCTGCAGTCTTCCCTAGGTCAATAATTGACTCTGCACAGAAGCTAAGGCTAGACACCTGTAAGTCATGCTTGTTTCCTCCTTTGCTATCACCTCCTCCCTAAATCCTCATAAATCCTATCCCTAATCTGTGAGCTCCTCCTCATCTATAAACCATCATCCTCAGTCAACAACCATTGTCTCTTGTTTCTAAAAAAAAGATAGCAAACAAATCAGATAAGGTCCTGGCATCAAATCTGTGACAATTACTAGGGGTTCCTGCACTGCAGCTCCCAACAGCTACAGGGACATATCTTCTGATGATTGGGGGAGATCGCTTACTCAGAGACTCTTTGCCTTTGTATACCTCAAGTCACCAGCCTCCAAAAAAGCAAAAATTTTCCCATTAATTATTCAGTTTTCTTCTATTTTATAAAAAGTGTGCTGGGGGGGAATGCTGAATGATCTTTTAAAACAATTCATTGTGGTGGAAACCACCAAAACAATACAAACATCAAAAGCAACAGCAATAAAATTTTCCATTTGGAGAGAGAGAGAGAAAAACACAACTATTAAAGCATTCCTTCGCTTTTCTTCTCTACCACCCAAGTTCTATTTGTACTGGACAAGGCCAAACAACATTTTTGCCTTGTTGGGAACTGCAGGGATATTTCCATTCTTCTGTTTTTTTTCCCAGACCACAGCAGTCCTCTTCTAGTTGGTTGCCTTTTGCTTTTCATCATAATCACATTGGATTTCTCTCCCTGTTTTTTCTAGAGAATGTCATTTGAGTGCATATTTTGGTGCCCCCAAGATGAAGAAAATTTTAGTTGAGCAAAATTTTTATCACTATTACTCGGTGAAGCCATGTTGCCCCAAGATAAAAAATAATTCTTTCAGACATGTTTTCATTTTGCTGGAACTATGCATCTACCTTTTGGTCATTGGTACTGTGGAAGACTTCATGGGAGCAGTCTTAAGGACCACCTGATTGAACGGTGGTCTCAATTTGCTTTGCTTCATTGACTGTTTCATTCATTTCTTAATGTTTCTGTAATTTGAAGCATTTCTATTCATGCAAAGGAAGAACAGTGTAGTGGTTCTGAAGTCAGATGCTTAGGTTTAAATTCCAGCTTGGCTGCTCCTTAGCTGTGTGACCCTGGCAGGTCACTTAGCCTTTATCCTTCAGTTTCCCTATACTGTTGCCATATAAGTTTGAGATACGCCCAGTACACTTTAAGTGCAATGTAAAGGCTAGCTATAGCTAGGGACTAGGTGTACTTTTGTTGCTAGGGATCAAATGATAGGCAGGACCATCTTACCCTATGGAGCTTTCTAGCTGTGGGACTTAAGCAAATGTTAACATAAACCTCAGTTTAATTATTTGTAATCAAGTGTCTCCCTCACAGGATTGCTGTGGGAATCACTTAGATATGCCAAGGAAAATGCTTAATGGGTGTGATGAATATTAAGAACTTAATGTGAGCTAATATTAACTAGCAAGAAAGGCAGATTATTAAACAGCCTATGGGATGTAATAACTTAGAATAGGAGGAGTTTAGGGTGTTACAGGAGAACCCACTAGGATATCTATATTGAGTCCTGATAAATAAAGAGGAGTTAGGCAGCAGAAGAAGAGGAAGAAGATTCCCAGAAGAGGAAGCCTGAGAGCTTCACCAGTTTAAACAAATGAGAAATTTAATATAGTGAAGAGTGGGAGCTGGGAGTTGCAAAATTTTTTAATGGAGTGGTAGGCAAAAATTAGGTCATAATACACCTTTTCAGCTGTACTTAGAGGGGTACTTTATCCTGAGAAATGGGAGAAATGAGAAGCCATGTAATGGGCTCATGTAGAGGAGTGATAAAACCAGAAATGGTATTTTCCAAAGAGCCTGACTGATGGCTGCAGGATACAGAATGGAGTGGAGGGGATGGAGGGGACCAGGCCTGGGGGCAGGACATCAGCTGGGAAGCTGCTGCCAGATCTAGGTTCTCAGTGAAGGATGGAAGGTGGGGACCTAGGACAGCGGGGAGACAATGGGAAGGAGAGACCTGGTGTCCTTCCTCAGTGCTACTGCTTTGATGGGCACTCCACGTCTTCAGTTGGGAATTTTCTTTTTCGTACATAGGCTGCACTGTGATGGTTTCTTTGGCTCACTTCCTGTTACCTGCAGGGAGGGGTATTCTTTGTCCTGAAACTTCCCAAAATATCCTGCCACAGCAGCAGGTGCTGGAGGAAACTTCACCAGCGTTTGCTAGTTTGCGTGCTGCTCCCACAGAGTGAATAATTCTTAATCCAGTATTGCTTGAGGCTCGTACCATTCATTTTGCATGCTGCCATCTGGAGCTTCCCCCAGATGGGTCATGTGACCGTGTGCTGCAGACATGATTAGGACTGCAGTTTTCCACCTAGAAAGTTAATGTTTACTGTGCCAGGATGAGAAGTGCAAGTACTTCTTCACAAAATAAAGTGAAATACAAATTTCTTCACCGCCTGACTGCACTTAACAAACTAACTTCAGAGTAATTCCTTGGAAATAATTTAGGTGTTGGGCAGTGGGGAATGTGTAAGCTAGCTCTTTCATAGGAGCCCAACCTACGCTGATCACCTAACTCACCATCAGAGTTCAATGTGACTCGGCATAATCTGATACAGAGGTTGTGGGTTGTGATAAGATAAGCAAACAATAAATATCTTATTCAAATAAAGAAAAGCCATTTTAGAAGTTATTGGCCTTTTTTTCTCCTAAGCCATTATGGGATTCGGGGAGGAGAAAGTGCATGGTTTGCTTTTGTTTCTGTTGTCATCTTTGCTCATTAGAAACCCTGATCAGAATAGCCTCAAGCAAAATATTGCATAAAGGGGGTGAATTTGGACAGCACATTCCACTTTGCACCACTCTTTGCACTAGCAGTCTTCAATGCCTTCACCTGCTACTTCCTTGGAAGCAGGAGAATGAATGAACTAATTCACAATAAGAGTTCAGTGTGTCTTAGTGTAAGGTGGACCCAGTCCCAGGAAGCCAAAGTGACCTTAGACTCAGAAGGCCCGAGGAATTTGCTGAAAAACATGAATTTGGGGTCATGAAGATAACAAGAGATGAAGTCAAAAACCAGTTCAGTTGAGGTCAGTGTCCAGTCTGGGAGCCAGGAACAGCAAGTCTTCCTCCCCTCCTCTCCTCCTTTAGTCCCCTGTGCAACTTGAACGTTTAACTTCACAAACCTTCTAAAAGCCTAATGTCAGATTTTTAACTGCCACTGCCATAGTAAGCTCCACCCCCATGGTACTTAGGCAAAAATTCCCTTTGGCCAGAATTGGGCTAAGTCATATCACTTGGGACTGTGCCCACTCCAAAATAATAAACTTACAAATCCCTCTCCCTGGAAACATTGGCCTAGTACGTACATTTCAAGTTCATGGTCTTTATGCTTTTCCTAGCTTTAGGGGCTCTGTAATCTAACCTGAATTCCATTCCTTCATTTGCTAAATTAAACGTATTAGGCTTCTATTTTATGCTAAACATTGTTGTTCTCAACATTGGCTGTACACTGCAATCATTCAGAAACCTTTAAAAAATACTATGCCTGGGACCCACCAGAGATTCCAATTTAGTTGGTTCATGGAGCAGTTTAGGCATTAGGAATTTCTAATGCTCTCCAGGTGATGCTGATCCACAGGTAAAGTTAAGGACCACTGCTCCAGATACTAGAGATACAGCAACGAACAAGGCAAAAGAGGCAGCGCTCATATTCTAAGTTCAAGTTCTACCTGTCTTATTACCAGCTGCCTCGATTCTCTTGCCAGCTTATCCTTCTACTAAACTTGCTCTTCCATCTAACCACTCTCTACTCAAGCACCCAGGTGTCCTGGCACACCTGAGTTAAACATATAGCTCTGCTGATTAATTTCATTATAAATTTATAAGCTCCATTCTCAGCTTGGCTCTCAACACTGGCAAAATGTTTACTTATCTTTTGCCAGCTTCCTTTCTCATTTCTGATAGCAGATATTTCAAACCTTCATCTTTTTTTTTTTTTTAATAATTATTTTTTATTGAAGGGTAGTTGACACACAGTATTACATTACATTAGTTTCAAGTGTACAACACAGTGGTAGAACATTTATATACATAATTCTAGGTTCCAGCTATCACCCTACCAAGCTGTTACAATATCTTGACTATATTCCTTATGCTATACATTACATCCCGGTTACTTATTTATTTTACCATTGGAAGTCTGTCCTTCTTTTTTTTTTTTTTTTTTTTTGTGAGGGCATCTCTCATATTTATTGATCAAATGGTTGTTAACGACAATATAATTCTGTATAGGGGAGTCAATGCTCAATGCACAATCATTAATCCACCCCAAGCCTAATTTTCGTCAGTCTCCAATCTTCTGAGGCATAACAAACAAGTTCTTACATGTAGAACAAATTCTTACATAATGAATAAGTTACATAGTGAACAGTACAAGGGCAGTCATCACAGAAACTTTCGGTTTTGCTCATGCATTATGAACTCTAAACAGTCAGTTCAAATATGAATACTCATTTGGTTTTTATACTTGATTTATATGTGGATACCACATTTCTCTCTTTATTATTATTATTTTTAATAAAATGCTGAAGTGGTAGTCAAACCTTCATCTTTCTCTGAAGACCCTATACCAAGATCCTGCCTCTCTCACAACTCAACCTCTTATTTAACAAAGAAAACAGCAGTCAGGATAGTGAACCATCAGCACTCCTTCTGCCTTAGCATTCTATATCTTCTCTCCCTTGTATCTCTAATTTCTCTCTCTGGCCAGATCCTTCTCTACTCCCTACAAACGTGCTCAGGCATGTGCCTGTTGAACTTGCTTACAATCAGTCTATTCCCTCTCTCTCCTTTCTTTCACTGACATTTCATGAAAGCCTTCTCTATGCTTGCAGCCTCCACCTCCAGTTCTCCACTTAGTCTTCCTCCTCCACACCTCCTCAGTCCACTTTAACTCCTTAGTACTGGCAGTTAAAAGAATTGCAATTTGGCTTCTACTGCTACCATTTCACTGCTGTGCTTTCCAAACTTTCCCATGTCATAGCAACCAGAGAAAATTATCATGTTTATTTGATATCCTAAGGACAACAATTAAGCTCATTTTAGCCCCTCCTAACTATGTGTGGATAAAATGAAGGTTCCTGTGGCCACGATTCTCACCTGGCCCTGGCGGCTTGCTCGCTACACATGTGTGGGAAATGACTCTCTATAAAGAGCTCTGCCCAGTGTTCTGGACACGGTGGCATGACCATATTGCTGAATCCTTGCAGGAGAGCAGAGATTGGAGTGGTGGCAGCGCCGAGGACAGAGACTGAGACAACTGCAGGGGTAGGGAAGTCCAGAGGCAGAGACCAGCTTGCTGCATGCTGACTCGCTCTGAGTGGATGGGATTCTAGTGATTGACCTGCCACTGTGAGAACAGAGTTGGGTATAAACCCTTTCACCCCAAGAACGTTCCATGGTCATTGTTCAGTGTCATTGAATCCACAGTGAACTTGCCCGGGACTGAAACCCATTGGCAAGACACCATGTCAGGTACTTAAGGGGCTTGTTTTTAGCTCCTCTGCAGTCATTCACAGCTCACCAGCCTACCTTGGTACGCCAGGTGGGATGCTCTGCACAGGACACCAGGACCTCACTGGCAAATGCACTATCTGCTGTCTGTCCTCATCTGTTCATTGCAGAGTTTACTGATCATGGACATTCTTTGTTTAAAATGACCACAGTTTGGCCAAGGTAATGTGGAACTGGAGGCGAGGAAGTAAGTAGGTGGACGATGAGAAAAGCAGGCTGCTTTCCTTTCACATCTCCTTGATTCAAGGCCAGTTGTTTAGGAAAACTCTGCCAACAACAGGCACAGTCTGGGAGTCCGTGATAGATTATGGGGCCGGAGAAGGTCATTTGCAATAGGCAAGGGGCTCCAGCGTCTTAAGTGACTAAGCATTTGGTAAATTGTGACACTTGAGAATTATTTTGTGTTTTGCTGTACCCCTAGAATGTTTTCACAAATTAATTTGAGACCATTTAGGGAGACTTTGCATTACAAACCTTGGGGTCATTATTGTTGCACGTGTGGTTTAACATTAGGATTGTCCAGGACACACATGCATACTGCTTACCTTTGTGTTTGGCCTCATTTTCTGCCAGTTGTTGCTCCCTGTAAAGGTAAAGTTTGACTTGACAAAAAGAACATTTTCCCACCAAACCAACAGGGGACAGAATGTTAACAACTTGGCTACAGTTAAGCTGTATAGCAGTTGGTGTGGTGGGAGGGGGTTTGGGAGAGTGATTGGTTAAGCTAAATTCTGAGGTCATTGGTCTCTGTAATTTGCCCAATGATGCCTCCTCTCATCTGGGCTGAGAATGCTGGAGTTCACTGCCTTGGAAATACTCTACATAAACCCACTTACTACAGACTCCCAGTACTCTAAGTTGTTGTGCTGGTGACCCTGTTTTTGCCCTTCCAGATGCACTCTCACTCTGCTCAGCCCTGTTCTCTAGCTGTGGACACTGAACCTTTACCAACTGCATCATCTGGGCTTCCTCACCCTTCAGCTTTGGGTTCTGGTCAGTCACCAGTGAGAAATCAGGGGCCAGGGGAGAGAGATCAGGCTCATTGTCCCCATTCCCTCCCCTCTTGCTGTGGTTCTGAGTGGCTACACTCCTCCATGAAAGGCCACAGCTCCTGTCGGGAGGCCCCTTTTCACAGTGCTAGCTCTAATCTGCAGCTGGAACCATCTTTCCCTCCCTTCCCCTATAGGCCTAGAGGTGGTAATGACTTCCTATTGTCCCTGCATGCTCCATCATTGTATCCTTGTACTGGTCTGACTATACCTTTTATAAAGAGCCTGTTTATTAAACACTTTTTAATTAAGCTCTGTGGGTTGGTCATCTTTTTCCTGCTAAGACCCTGACCGCATGAGCATATGTATAGCCATTTGCCTGTTGTTCAGAATTTCAGTGACTACAAATTATATTATTAATTATAATTACTATTATTATTATTCTGTTTTCCTCTTAACTTTTTCTTTTAATTTAGTTATCTATAAATTAAATTACCTAACAAGTTTCAGAGGATGTTATTGTAGGGATGGAGGGGCCGTGGGACATCAGCAGCCAGAAGTTGTTGGCACTGGTAGAGACACAAAGTGGGTTCTGAGTGGACTGGCTTGTCATCCATGAGTTAGCTGTGTTGAAAATCTTTTAAAACAAATGTGAAATAAGTACATTAAGTTTTAAGTTACTTCCAGGTGAAATATGATTATGTTACAATAAACATAATTCTAATGTGTTTATATTATTTTCCCAACTGAACACTTTAAAATAAGAAATGTATGTTATACCTTTTTTGCCCTTATAAAAAAACTCAGCACATAGCAGGTACTTCATAAATGTTAATGGATTAGATGGACTCAAAATGGGTAAAAATTACAATTGATCAAATATATGTATTGAGTAGTAACAGGTTGCTAAGTGGAGAAACTTAGAATACATACAATGAAAATAAGATAAATTCTTTCCTCAAATCTAATCAGAAGAAAAGTAAATATAATGACTGAAACCAGACTAGAGGAAGAGCAGGATAAAAGAAAGACATGATTAATTTATGAAGACTAGCTGAGAAAGGGCAAGGGAAGAGGAAGAATGCCACGCTGGGTCAGGGGGTGGATGATACGATGTCAGAAATTCAACAGAAAATGATGGATTTTAAAAGCGCAAAAGAAAATAGGACATTTTTATTGAAATATCATTGATATACAGTCTTATATTGGTTTCAAGGATACACACAATGAACAACTAGTACCCATATTATTAAATCCTCACCCCCACTAGTGCAGTTAGCATCTGTCAACACAGGAAGATGTTACAGAACCATTGGCTATATTCTCCATACTGTACTGCCATCCCCGTGACCAACTTGTATTATGATGGAGAATTTTTGTTTCCCTCACCCGCCCCAACCCCTCCCCCATGGACATCACCAGTCACTTCTCAGTGTCTATATGCCTACTGCTGTTTTGTTCATCCTGGGTTTTTTTTCCTATTTCACAAATAAGTGAAATCATATGGTATTTGTCTCTCTCTGCCTGGCTTATTTCACTTAGCATAATACCCTCTAGGTCCATCCATGTTATTGCAAATGGTAAGGTTTCTTTTTTACGGCTGAATAATATTCCACTGTATATATGTACCATGTATTCTTTATCCATTAATCAACTGATAAACATTTAGATTTCTTCCACATCTTGCTATTATAAATAATATGGTGATAAACATAGGGGTGCATGTATCTTTTCAAATCAGGCATTTTGTTTTCTTTGGGTAAATTCCTAGAAGTGGAATTATTGGGTTGTATGATATTTCTATTTTTAGTTTTTTGAGGAACTTCCATACTGCTTTCCACAGTGGCTGCACCAAATGACATTCCCACCAATGAGTTAATGACATATGAAACTACTCTGGATTCTTTTCACTAACAATATTAGTATGAAAGCAACATGTTATTTCATGTTGAATTTATAGGTTGTATATGATATATACTTTAAAGGCCACTATGTAAAAATACACCTAAGATTAGAGGGGTTGAAGAAACTGAGAAGTCAAAGGTTTTCGTCCATGTTTACTCATTCTATGTCTCTTTATCCCTAATTATATTGAACTACTAGGAAGTTGTAAACAGGATTGATATAGTATTTATTACATGTTTGAGGTCATGGAAGGGATACTTTCATATAGAAGGCACACCATCATACAATTATTACCTCCCTTTATTATAGGAAAGACTTGGATAAACAGGTGGACTTTATACCTGTCTAATTTTAGCTCAAACTAAAATTAGACATTTTAGTTTGAGCTAACAGCTGAAAAGTCAAATCTGCATAAAGTTAGCATGTCTTCCAGTAATATCATGTTCCTTTACATTTTAAATTGGCAAAAAAATCTTTTAACTGGCGATTCAAGTCCCATTCCTTTTAAGAAGGGCAAGTTGAAGTAAGGTGATACAATCATACGCAGTGCCCTAATGTGTGGAGGAGGATGTGTGTGCCCATTCTCGTTGGAATAGAACCAGGCAGAGCAATGAGAGAGAGAGGCAGCTGATGAAGGAAGTGAGTGTTGCGTGGGAGGCTAGCAGGCTGTCCAGATGTGCCCTACAGGGAGTCACTTTCCTGGTGTGGGCACTCATCTGTAAAGTCTGGTCTTTAGTTTGGTAGGTTTAAAATTCAACTTCACCAGAATATCAAGGTGATTGACCTTTCAGAGACTGACTCACAAGAATTAGAGTCACAGAACACTCTAAACATCAGAACATAGCTATTAAGCTTGTTAGTGCATTCTCTTCCTATAGGCTAGTTGTGGCTGGTGACTGTCACACAGGAAAGACTGGAAGTGGGATGGTGGGGAATGACCCTCCCTATTGCCAAGGAGACTCCGTCTTTCTGGCAAGGCTGTTTAAAGCTACTTAAATCCCCTCTATCCTCCCTTCCTTCCTCCCTCTTACCCAACTCCAGACAGCCTTATAGTCCTGGTAACCCCTTCCAAGATGGCATGGTCTCTGATTGAAGATGATGGCTAATCTTTCTTTAGGAGGCATGTAATTTGCTCAACTACATAGAAAAAAAAGGGTAGAGAATTATTGCCTTAGGCTAAAATTTCCCAGATTTTGCTCAACATAAGAAACATCTTGGGCACTTACTTGAAATGGTGTCTAGCGTCCCTCCCCTGAAGATTCTTCAGGCTATGTATGAGCTCCACATGATGACGATTCATAAGAAACAGGCAAGTTTAGTCTCTTGCTTCCAGGCAAATCCATCATGGAAGCAAATCAGGCCTCCTTTTTGCTGTTGCTGAATTTTCTAAGGCACCTGTTCCACTACCAGTCAGGAGACCCTCAGAACTACATCTGCCATTTCTCATGTGGTCCCAACACTTATTCCCTTATGGTGGAAGGGAAGTCATACAATAAAGACAAAGCAATCTCAGTGTTAGCCAGTCAAGTGTATACACAGACCCAGCCCTCACTTCTGATTCAAGTACTATATTTCAGCCAACAACATTTCCCCAAGTGGTGGATGTTTGAGATTGTTCTCTCTAGATCATCAATTAATTTCCTTTCCATCCCTGCTCCATCTATAGTGTTACACTATCCTGCTTGACCCCCTGGCTTCTTACCACAGTAAGTAGCGTGTGAACCACAAACCTCCACTCCTACCAGAACTCTCTATCTTCCCCAAGAAAAGCTGTTCGGTACTTATAAACTAAATTTATCCTGCCTATTCTCAAAATATTGTCAAGATTTGTCATTCATTATCAAGTATATCTAAGTGCAGGTGATTATGACTAAGTTAGTGGTTTTTGATCCTGAGGAAGGAAAAAGGGAGGAGCAGAGATCCTCATAATAATTTGGCCTCTGAATGGAACAGCTAATATTAAACGAGACCATTTGCACAAGATTAACCTCCTCTTGACTTATCTCCTGAACTTTATTATGCTAAATAAGTATGTGTCCATTCCAGTCTTGAGTTACATTACACAAGACCACTTTCTATTACCCCGGCTTTGAGAAAGGGTAAGGCTGTCTGCTCCCGAAAAGGTAAGGGATGGATGGGTTTAGGGAGAAAACCTCCCCACCCTACTCACATCCCTATTTCATCTCTGGGTACTTATTTCCATAATACTCTATGGTTCCCCACCACCACCAACCAATCTCCTTGATCTACCCATCGCTCCCTAATCCTTCTCTTATATCCTCTGAAATCCCTACTTTATGACCACAAACTCTCCTATTTGCTCAATCACATTTCTAAATATTCCCTATACTTTTGGGGCTTATACATCTAGGGACATCCTTTCTCTGCAGCCTGCCAAGGCTGTCTAATTATCTTCTCACACTCTGTGTACCAGAGCTGTAAGGTAAAGTGTGTATCTCTTTGATTTATGGAGATACTTCTAGACTGAGATCATGCCAGGCTTTTGTGAAATGCCTTGCTCCTTTGAGGCATTCATGCCTTCTCTACCATCCTATTCCTTTCCTCATTCCAACTCGTTATTAACTGCTTGGCACCTGATCTACAGTCTCTCCTCTCCCTGTGGTCTTGCCATCATTCTGGGTGACTTCAGCATCTGTGAGAATTACTCTTCTAATGCCCTGAACTCTTCTCCCCATTCCCTCCACCACACTCATTTACTCTCAGCCGCATTTCAGGCCCTGCCATTGCCCTAACTGCTCAGATAAGTAGTCCATAAACCTCACCACCTGATCCCTTATGTTTTATTTTATTTATTTCTATTTTTTAAAATTTTTTATTAAGGCATGATTGATATAAACTCTTATGAAGGTTTCACATGAAAAAACAATGTGGTTAGCTACTACATGGTCCCTTATGTTTTAAACTCGTCCATCTAATACCCCTGGTTCACACGTTCCACAATGTCTCCAGACATCCAGGCCGCTGACCCTTCCACTCTTCCCTTATCCGTCATTTCTGTCCTCTCTTTGCTTCTCTCCCTGACCCCCTTTCATTCCCTAGTGCATTGTTTCATTGACACCATCCTATACTCCCTTCCCACTTTGCCCATCTGTTCCATCTACCACCCCCTTTTCCCTGCTCATGCCCAGGTGGCTGAGTGTTGCCAGAAAAAGACTGTTGGTACCATGAGAGCCCTGGCTTCAATTCAGTCTTTAGTACCCCCTGTCAAATTTACAAAGGCTCTCTACTTCCTCTCCACTTCAGACTATTTCCATTCTTTCTAAAACCTCCCACCTGTTCTGCTTCCTTATTCATAGTTGATGTCACCTTGCAGCTGGCAGAGTGGGCCCCCAAAGATGTCCACACCCTAATCCCTGGAACCAGTGAATATATTATATTGCATGGCAAAATGGACTTTGCAGATATAATTAAGATTATGGGCTTTACAACAGAAAGAGTATCCTGAATTATCCAGGGGTCCCAATTTAATCACATGAGTCCTTAAAAAAGAGAACTTCTTCAGTCTTATTTAACTTGCTCTCTCCAGAGCATTTGGTACGGATGGCCATGCCACCTTTCTTAAAAAGCCTTTTACTCAGTATCCTTGACACAGCACCCTCCTGGTTTGCTCCCTGTTGCTATAGTTATGTATTTTTGGTCTCACCTGTAGTGTTCTCCTTTACAAATTGGGCTGTCCCCTGTACCTCTTCTCACTCTATACTCCCTCTCTTGGCCATCTCATGTTTTCCTGTGGCTTCCTTATTATCTACAAGCTGACTCTTCCAAAATTTACATCTCCAGTGGAGCCTCTTCTCTAAGTTCCAGATAAGTATTATTAGCTGTCTACTTGACATCTTCATTTGAGCAAACCACTTCACAAACTTATTTTTTAAATTCATCAATTTCCTTCACAATTGTATCTTGGCACTCCTTGTCTTAGTAGGGGCACTACCATCCATCCAAGTGCTCAAGTCAACAAACAAATTTAAAAAGTAGGAGTGACCTTTGACTCTATCTCCATTTCTAATCTACAAATTATATTATACTTCAAATTCACTCTACTTCTTACCTGCCCATCACCACTCTTCTAATACAGACCACTGCCATTTTGCACCTAGATGCTATAAATCTGGTAATACACCCTCCCTGCCTTCCTCTGGTCCAGAAGTAGCATGGGCAATAATCTGAATAAAATGTGGTACACAGTACCTCTCATTTACCTTTTTGAATACTCCAAATACTTTTATTTAATACATAGTAAAGTAGTACTAACTATAAAAAAAGATAGTCTAAGAGTTTTCATTAATAGAAATATGTAAAAATACTATACTAAATCACATGGAGTTTAAGAATTCCACTACCAGATTTCAGAGAGACTAAGTATACAATTACATACATGCACAAGCACATACTTTTTTTTTGGCACACCAAGGAGCCACTAATATGGTAGTTGTGAGGAAAGAGTACATGATACAGGGCTATCTTTTTAAAAATCCAAATAAGAATCCTATGTATGAGGCTGTTGAAATTATCTGAAACAATAGAAATCTAAGGAAAGAAGATTAGATACCAAAATGTTAATGGTGGTTATATTTTTTCCTTTTCCATTTGCTCTATAATATAGCAATATTACCTTATTTTTAGATAAAGTTTAAGTAAATAAACATGTTTTAAAAACTAAAAATAGAAGAGTATTGTTACATCGGAAGGGTTATATCCATGTAGATGTGCTTTAAGGAATGGTGGTCAAAATTATGAATTTTGGAACCAGAAGATCCTGTTTTTATGCCCTGATGACGCCAGTTACCTTAGTGTGATGTAAGGAAAATGACAATCTCTCTTAACTTTGGCTACCTCAGATGTAAAGGAGGATACTACGAGTACCTAGCTCAGATGGTTGCTGAAAGGATTAAATAAAATAATCTAGGTAAAGCAATTTGCACTGTCCCTGGCATATAGTAAGTACTCAATAAATGGTAGGTGTGTGCTCTCTGGATGGACCTGGCACAGGGTGAATATCTGACACCCCAAATCCAGGTGGTGAACAGCCTTAATCTCTAGTTGTTCTGGGTGTTAATGTCTTTCTAATAGACAGTAAATTTTTTTATGGTATGAACTCATATTCATGCCTTCTAAATTCTAATATTGCTTGTGTTGTTCTTTTTAATTTCAAAAGTGATGCAGGGTCATTGAAAAATAGTCCACAAATACAAGTTTCTCCCCACACTCTGCCCTTCTATATCTCATTGTCAAAGGGTAATATATAGTTTGATTCTGGATTTTTCAGGCCTGGTAATGTTTGCTTGATAAAAATGGTGTGTGTGTATTTGTGTGTTTTCCTTGTGCCTATGTTTTTCAGTTAATAAGGACAGATTTCTAAGTCAGAGACTATGGAACTATTTTACTCTTTTTTTTCATTATCTACATAGTATCCCATCTCATGGAGTTACTTGATAATTGGTTTGTTTTTAAAGCTTGTTCCTTCGTTTATTTCTATATTTCAACTCATTCAATAATTATTTGCCAGGCACTATGTTGGATCCTGGGAAAATTATAAAGAATGTTGCAATAAACATCCATATGCAATTTTTTTTAAAAGCAAACTTTCCCATTGCTCAGACATATATTTAGAAAATGCACATGGTGATTCTCAGGTTAACAATATGGTCACAAAGTAGGAACCCAGGACGCATTGTTGCTTGAGTCAGTAACTTGCCTATATTCAGAGCAGGAGTTATTCAGAGAGAAATACTACTGATGTATGTTTTCCAACCTCATCAGTATGTTTTATCATTCCAAAGAAATATCTGTAAAATTTGATTTACAGTACACACTGGTTTAGGATGACAAAAACTGACAAGAACACCCTTGTCAGCCCTTCCTCTCCTTTAGAGCATTCTGCCCTAATATTTTTGACTAATCAGGAAATTAGTAAACTTTGATAAATTGTAAGAACAAAAGGGTCCAGATAAAAATGCTTAAAAAAAGAAATCACCTCTACCAAATGGTTTCCCTCATTTGTGGAATATAACAACGAAGCATAACTGAAGGACCAAATGGCAGCAGACTCACCAACTCCAAAAAGAGACTAGCAGTTACCAAAGGGGAGGGGTGGAGGAGGGTGGGTGGGGAGGGAGGGAGAAGGAGATTGAGGGGTACTATGATTAGTACACATGGTGTGGGGGGATCATGGGGAAGACAGTGTAGCACAGAGAAGGCAAGAAGACTCTGTGGCATCTTACTACCCTGATGGACAGTGACTGCAATGGGGTATGGGGAGGACATGATAATATGGGTGAATGTAGTTACCACATTGTTTTTCATGTGAAACTTTCATAAGAGTGTATATCAATAATACCTTAATAAAAAAATTGTGTTAAAAAATCACCTCTTTCTATAAGAGTGACAAGTCACTTTTTCAAAACAGAAATTAAGATGAATTATTTGCTTTCTCATATATTGACAATGAGTAGCATGGAACAACTGCAGGCAACTCGATCACATTATACTTTACATTTACTGGAGGATATTTAAGTGGTATATATAATAAAATCACCTAGTTCTGTATTTCACAATATTTAAACTGAGGCACAATAGTAGCCACAAATTCAAAACTACCCAATTAATAGCCTCCCATACAGACAGTGGTCTTCCTATGATGCAGCTGCAGGATGTACATCATGCAAGAAGGCAGACAGGATGGCAAGCTTTTTGGGGTCTTTTTACTTCATTCTTCTACGTAGTCCTAAAAGTCCATGCCATCATATTTTGAGATCTGTAGAAAATCTAATTCATATATCTATATTTATATCCATAATGTTCAAATATTTGTGACATAGAGTAGGTTGTAGGTGGGATATTCACCCTAACTTGCCTGTGACTACACATTTGGATCTAATCCCTCTGTGTTACCCATAGACAGGACACCCAAGCTTCTGATTACATCTGTGATTGTCTATTAAAATCTGTTGGTTTGAATTTCCATTTACTTTGCCTGCATCCTACCAAGCCAATCCATTTGGTATTGCCTTTTGAGGAAAATGCCTGGGCTTTGTAAAATTGGAAATCATCTCTTGAAAAGGAATAATAAATCTAAGGAAAATAAACGTCAATTGTTGGTGTTCTCTTCTAGGTTCTTAACTTTCTGTAGCTTTAAATGAGTGCATTTTCCACAGCAAGGATTTTAAAACTTCAGCTAATTTCAGGAGCCTTTTCTTTTGGGGGAAACTTACATAGTTATACACTACAGTTGTCCCTTTCGGGAATATAGTGTTTTTGTTTGTTTGTTTGTTTGTTTGTTTCTGTTACTGTAATGTTTGATTACCACAGACAATGATTGTGTACCTATGTGATTTATGCACTAGACATCTAGAGATGCATCTCAATTATTTTTATTATATGAAGTCACATAAAAGCCAGTGCAAATCCTAAACATAATTATCTTGTTTGGAGGAACAAGTTAACATAAAATTTCTGTCAGTTTGGCCAAAGTCACTAAAGATTTGGCCAAATTCCCTCGGATTCATCCCAGTTAGAATCTGAGGCTGCCACTGTTTACTTTGAAAACTGCCCAGCAGGTGTATGAATAACAATTCCAAGAAATGTAGAGCTTTGATCATTTTTAAGACGGCAACACCCCTTCTAAAAACAGTTTCTGAGCTCATCAAAGAAACCACACACCGCCGCCTTGTGCTCCAAAAAGTATGGAGAAACCCAGTGTTCAGTAGAGCAAAGAACTGGTCTTTCACTGTTTAATTTGGTTACGGTTTCTTACCCTTAAAGAGAAGCAAATCAATTAGCAGGTCAAATGACATGGTGGTTAGACACTGAAGGGAAAGTATTATTAGTCTCATTATCTTGGAGCAGCCGTCCAGCGCACACCTAGAGTTGCCACGGTGCCAGTGAGTAACCCTGCCAGGCAACCCCTTGAGATTAGGAAAACTACCTCTCTGATTTAGGTCCGGGCACCACCCAGTGAGTAAGTGCGGGAGAGCCCAAGCCCTCTCACAGAGACCCAGAAAGCAGCTCCTGAATGAGGCGAGTTGCGGGGGTGAGGGGACGCCTTTCCCAGTCCCACCCTTGAAAGTTGCTGGGAGTGGCACCCCGAGAACTTTCCCAGATTGATCTCTGTCACCGCTCAGGGAGGTCTGCTCGGGGCCCTCAGCCTTCCGCCCTAATCCAATCGGGGCTGCCGGCCAAATCCCTCCTTCCCTGCACCTTTAAAGGCTGGGAGAGGGGAGGGTCGGCTGCGTTCTTCTTAAGAAGTCGCACCGGTTTTTCGAGCTCCGATCCGCGCTCCGAGAGCCACGGCAGCGGGAGCGGGCGCTGCTGCCACCGGGCCCGCGGGTGAGTCACTGTTGGGAAATGGAGGGGGCGGGCGAGGGTGTGAGAGAACGAATGATGTCAGGGGCGCGCAGGGCGGCGGGCGGGGAGAGCGGCCGCGGGCCGGGTAAACACGGAGCGCCGCGCCCGGGCCGAGCGGGCGGGAGACCCGCCCTCGGCGCGCAGGGCCGTCCTCCGCCGCGCGAGCCCCGGCCGTGCTGCAGCGCCGCCGGGAGCGGCCTCGGGGGCGCGGCCGCGGGAAGGACCCGGAGAGCTGCTTCCCCGGCGGGCCCGCATCACGGGCGGGCGAGACCCTGAGCAAACTTTCTAGCGCCTTCGGCCTCTCGGTGGCTGCGGCGCCGGCGCCGGCCCCTAGCGGATCCCCGCGGGAGCCGGTGCCTTCGGCCGGAGCGGCCGGAGCCCCGGCCCGAAGCGGTAAGGAGCGCCCGGAGGAGCTGGGGAGGCAGCCCGGCCGGCAAGCGGCGCGCTGGGCGAAGCGCGTGGACGGGAAGGCGGGTGGCAAACGGGGACGTGGCTCTAATTCGGCCCGAGCGCCCCGCCCCAGGGCATCCTTGCTTGATTTTCCTAATAGAGGACGGATGTGCGGCTTAGTCTCCTTGCTGAGCGGTCATCTCATTCATTTGCAACCAGATCGGATAACTAGGTCCTGACGTTCAAAAACCTAGATTAATCTGTAGGTTGTCCAGAGCCACTCCGTAGGTCAGGGCTGAAGTTCAGGAGGGGGAGGATGGACTGCCTTTTTATTTTTTGAGAGGCACCTTCTGAGGATGGGTGAACAGTAGTAGCCCAGCTCTGGGCTCTGGGCTGCCAACACTGAAACCTTTCAACATTGGGCATTCTGGAGCTACTCCCCTTAAGGAAGGGAAGGCTTGGTTTCTCAGCGCAAAAAGCCGGGAGTGACCTGTCTGCCACTCTGAAATACGGATAATCATTAATAACCCGCGGCTACCTCTTGAAACAACTCAAATGTTATGCCTGTAATCTTTTATTTTTATCATTCTTTGCCTTCTTCTATTTCATCCTGCCTGCTCTAAAATAACCTTAAAATCATTTGACATGTATGTTAAATTTTTTAAGAGATTCAACTGTTTAGCGTCTCATTTTGGGGGAATGGATTCTGAATTTAAACTTTACTTCAAATCCTTAGTTTCTGTCTTAGTCTCATCTATATTTAACGGTAGGTTCTCAGTCACATTAAACACGCTAAACAGTAGAATGGGTTGGAGCTACTTAAGAGAGTATTAATGAGGACCAAGACGCAAAAGACCTATCTCCGTGCCTCAGCACAAAGCAGACCCCAATAAATTGAAACTATTTAAATATAAATAATAATGTGTCCCAGCTGACTTACATAATAACCAATTAATTTCCACAAAATTTCCTACTTATAAACTTGGTGGGCCGAGGTTTAGCATGTGAAATTCTTTGGCAAGTTCCTTGGAGTGTGAAGTGATGTCCTCAGGAGGTTTCAGTGTGGGTACCTGGAAGGATTTTTGCTCCCATCCTATATCAGGGGGATTGCCATTCACTGTTTTAACAGAGCAGTGGCTGAACGTGAAAAACCTGGGGTCTATAGGTAGACTGGATGTGTGGAAAACTCTTCAGTTTTACCCTTAACTTTGTTTCTTTTCTTAAAAATAAGCAATGCAAAAATTTCCTTTTTATAGCCCTTTCGTTGGTTTGCTGTTAGTCTTCCTTCACAACGGTCTCTGGTTGAAGTTCTCTATACGAGTTAATATTTAATTTCATTTCTTTAGTTTCATTTTTAAGTGAAGATGGTTTTAACTTAGGAACCTGGAGCGGAAACCCTGGGTACCTCTGGGTTGCTGCCTCCTGCTCTCAGTTTCTCGTTGCTCTCTGGGATTCTTAGAAGAGCCCTAGGAAATACTTGGGAGGACAGCAAGTATTTGTTCTGACATTATTCTAAACATTTGTTCTTATAACAACTTTTAGGGTCAAAGGTCGCTGGGGATATTTTCTAGGGTGATGTAGGAGGACATTGGGTGCTGGAATCCAGGAAATCTGAGGCTTGCTGGGTAGTAACTTACTAGTTGTCCTACTCTGAATAAATTACTTGAATCCTCTGGAATTCTTACAGGACTTTTAAACAAAATATAGGAGGAAAAAAATAGAAGTAATCTTACATCTGTTAAACAATGGAATACATTTTTTGAGAACTTTTCTTTTTAGCAGAATGCTACTTTGAAGTGAGATATTTTTAATTTTGTTTGTTTTTGTTTGTTTTGGAACAGTTACTGAGAATTCTAGACAGTTTCAGACTAGAGTAGCCTATCCACCTTTATCTTATTTTCTTTTATGGGAATTGAAACCTCTGTCCTGAACTACTGCAGTCAGACATTTATTTAGTTCATTCAGTTGATGAACATTTAGTGAGCAGCTACTATATGCAGCCACTATGCTAGCTACTCTGATGCTGTCATGAAGGAGACACTGTACCTGCTCTTGAGGCTTACTGTCCAGTAACAAAAGCCCCTAGCCTTTGATTATGGGGAAGGAATAAGAGTTAAAAGGAGGAGAGGGGTGGGGAGCTGGGAGGAAAGTCATTAGGCTACATAGGCTGCCTCCCCCTGATGATGCAGGATCTAGTGACTTTCTAATGGGTCTTAAACTCTTGAATTGGGACTCATAAATTCTTATGATGCTGAATAATGTAGGTATGCCTTGCTTTATTTACCCAATGAAAATATGATGGACAAGGTTTAGCCACTAAATTGAAGAGTTTTAAGTGAACCAGAGAAAACTTGTTTCAATGAAGCCTGAAAGATAAATTCAGCTGGGCCAAAATTTATTTACTGTGAGCAAAGCAGTATGGTAGGTTTTAAAGAGAATAATCACCATCTGTGATTATTCCAATTTATTGTTTTTTTTCCTCATGTTACAAGTAGTATGTTACTTATGGAAATTTAGAAGTACAGGTTAAACCAGGCATCACCTAGAAAGTTGATGTTATAGCCTCAAATTTTTTTCACATGTAACACATGTGGACATATAACACAAAGTACTGACAAACATGTTTTGAGCTTACTGTGGGCCAGGCAATGTGCTCATTGCTTTATACACACAATCTCCTGTGATTCCCCACTCCAACCCAATGAGGCAGGTACTATTATTATCCCCTTTTTATTGAGGAGAAAAGTGATCTAGGGAAATTAAATAACTTCCCTATAGTTGCACAGCTGGAAAGTTATTCTCAACAAAACTGTGTTCATTCTCTAAATACTATTTTCTAACTTACTTTTTTTCTCACTCAATTATGGACATCTCTATATCACTAGAATATTCTCATAGAGTGTCTTTTATAGTTTTCTATTATATGGCTGGATTCTGACTTGACTAATCCTCTATTGTTGGACAGTTACATTGTTTATTTTGAGCAACTCTGCGTTAAGTATCCTAGCTATATCTGTCTGCATATCCATGCTTATTTTAGTCATTCTGCATTTTAAAAATTGAAATATAATGTTTACTTTAGCTGCTGTCTTTTTTTTTTACCATATTCAGAATCAGAAAACTTTCTCTGTTTTAAAATTTAAGAGTTTTAATTTCTGTGTTTCTTTAGTGTTTCTCGTAAGATTTCAGCAATAGGATCAACATTCTCTGTGGAGCTACACAATAGGCAGTAGCTCATTATTCAAGGGATTATTTGATGAAAACGGAGCACAAGCTTTCTTGAAGAGCTATCTGGATTTGTATTATTGTTACTAGCAATTAAAGTAAACTGCTTTTGTGGGGAAATATAGCAAAATGGAGCAGTGCTAATTTAGGTCTCTAAAAGAAATTATACTTCTACAGTCTGCACCCTTAGTACCTAGTAAGGAACACAGTTAAATTTTGAAGATACTGCATTTAACAGATTTATTGCTAGGTTTAGAATAAGGTCCATCACTTATGAATAGGTTACCTTTTTTAAAACCTACACATTTGTTGTTTGATCTCTTAAAAAACATGTAATTGGTAAGAAATTTCTGGATTAGTTTAATGAAGGAGCAAGAAATTTCCATTAACTAACCTTCATTATTGTTATAAACCATTTCTTCATTTAAACATTCTCAGGTTTTGCTATAATATCATACACTCTTTATTACTTTGAGTCAAAATGTTAATTTTGCTTTGGGTTTATATTTCCATTTCCAATGCTAGTTACTTTATTCTTACTGTTTTGATAAAGGATATTGTAATATGAGTGGTGGTCAATTCAACCTCTTCATACAGAAGCCCAGATGAGTTCAATTTATTAATTTCTAACAATGACTTGTAATTCAACATGGAATGTGAAGAAGCAGTGGATAGAATTAAAGGATAAATAGGACAGCCATTTGCTGATTGGTATTCCCTACTGCCAAACCCTAATTTGATGATTTGCTTAAAATTTTAAATTCAGACTTACAACTTTGCATCTTAGTTTGGTAGTGTCACTAAAAATTTTCAAACCAAACTTGTATACAGTCTTAGATTTTTTTTTTTAAGCATCAACTAGATGGAGTGTTTCTCATAGGTACATCTTTTCTTTCAATATACCTCTTTATACTATTCAAAAGAAAAAGCAAAACCACATACTAAAATTGTTAAAGAGGAGAAGGGGTGAAAGGAGATGAAAGGCAACAGGTTCAAAGCCAACATGTCAGGAAAGACAGCCCACTACTAAAAGTCAAATCAAGAATAAGACTAGATGGGCCCTTCAGGTAGGTGTCACTTCTCTGCCTGGTAGTGCCTTGCTGAGGTTCGTCTGTAGTGACACATTTCAAGATCAGATGTCAGGGCCAGCCTCAGGCAAAATTAGAAAGCAGATGAAATACCCCCCTTAGGGCATCCTTAACTCTAAGTTTACCTGGCAGCGCTTGCTTTAGCCAAGAAAATGCTCAGTGAATATCTGAACAGAGGCAAATTGCTATCCAACTGAAAAAGTGGAACTACAGGACTCACATTTATGAAAGTTGGAGGATGTATATCTACCCCTGGAATTTAATCACTTTTAATTAAGATGATTAGAAATGCAAAATACATGATAAGAACTTTTGAAGAGCTTTCCTGCAAATTGGAAGGGACTGAAGGTGGGCCAACAACTGTAAAAAGAAAGGTGGGAATGTGCCAAAGGCAAATTCTGTGACCTTGGAGGTGTGTATCTACTCCCAAGGCCTGCTGGAATTGGCTCCTCCCGTTGGACCTCAGGTCAAGTGTGAGCCTGGAGGGGCCAGGCTGGTAGGGTGAAACACATGTCAGAGGCCTCTCTGGCCTGCTTTGCTGGTGAGAAGCATCCTGGGAGGGCACCTCTTCACACCCCCACCACCTCAATGGGTTAGGATTCTTTTCCTCACCTGGGAATTACTTTAATTAGGTAGTTGATCTAACACCTAGAGAAAATGTGAAGGAATGACTTCATTTAGGGGTAGGGAAGAGGGTTGAAGAAAGAGTAAGTCGTTCTGGATCATGTGCCACCTAACTCATTGGGGTACCATGGAGGGATTCTCTAAGATAGCAGCCCATCTTCAAAGAGAAGTAGATACCTTTCAGAAAAAGACTTACAGCAGCAGTTGAAAGTAAATTTAAGTCTCTGAAACAGAGACATCAACTGCTCAAGTTCATTCTCCAAGCTTCACCACACCCTGGAGCTAGGTAGTTTTGTAAAATCGCATTGTAAATAATAATGGTAGATACTCTGTGGTAGGTTCTAGTGAAGATTAAATGAAGTACATGCTCTCTAAATCTTCAGACAGCCTTGCAAAATAGAGATTGTGTTCTCTTCCACTGGAGGTAGGGAAACAATTTAGAAAGGTTAATACTTATGGCTGCAGAGCTGGTAGGAGGTGGAACAGGAATTTAAGCCAGGGACAGCTGATTCTAGTGCCTATGCACTGCTCAATATCTCTCAAGGCATTCTGTCATCTCTCCTCTAGCTTCAGAAGTATGGCCAGTTTTAGAGGATGTATTTCAATAGGGGATTTGTATGCTTACCGCCCCATCTCCTGGAATGCTCCTCTGGTCTGTACTGACTCGGGCATGAAGTCATGCCAGAGAGATGAATCCCTAAAGGATCAGTTCAGCCAGCTTGGACCTGAATCCCCACCACCACTGACCACTACTAGGTGACTCTGAACAACTACCTCAGGTGAGCCTCCATTCCCTGGCTGTAAAATGGAAACAAAGAGTACTTAATTCATATAGTCACTTCATAAAGTATATAACTGTATGTGTGTAAAACATTGAGGGTAATATTGGTTCATAGTTAATACTCAGTGGCTCAGCTATCCATATCTTTTGCATATAAGCTGCACCTCTAATTTTGAAAACTAAGGGTTCAATCCTATTATCTCAAAAATGAAGTTTCTCATGAAGATAGCTTGTTTTGTCTTTTTGTCACATCTTGCCTGTGATGGTAGGCTCTGGGTCCTATTCCTCACCTTCCCTCCTCCTTTTCTTTAGGGTTAAAATAAAATTATGGAGTTGTTTCTATACTGCCACTGAATTTGAGAACTGTCATAAGAAGTATATATATATATATATATATATATATATCAGTTGTGAATGCTGAAAAGTTTTCCAGGCTGCATTCACAATATGCCAGCCCTCTGAGCAGAAGCTGGTAGCGATAATGTAGCACAACTGCTACTGTCCCTTCCAAAGCTCGGCCTTCTGAGGAGTATTGTACCATGAGCACCACTGTCCCAGAAAATGCTGGGCCCATTAAGAATCACAGACCCTACTGTCCTCCCCAATGCTGTGCATATTTCCTTAGGAGGCCCTGAGATAGTTTGTTAACACAGCTGCTATTGTTTTCTGACATGTGCATTTGTTCAGCAAGTTGTTTAACCATACAGTTATTACTACCCTGGTAGTGGCTACCAAACTTTAATAGCAACACAGGGCATTGTTTTTGTTAGATTATATATGTATGTGTATATGATATCATATACTCTATGGTGGATTAATTAGTACAAGAAGTACACTCCCTTGAAATATAGTTTGGCAAGTTATAAGCAGCAAGCAGGAACACTTAAAATTTTATTTACCAAATACTTAAAGCTTTCACTCTGTGCCAGGGTTCCTTGTGAGCACTTAGAACTTGCTCGTTTACTTCTCTGAAAACACTCTGGTATTATTACCCCCATCTTAAGGATCCCCATTTAAGACATGGATAGGATAAGTCAATTCCTTGAGTTCACGCAGCTAGCATGAGGCAGAATTAAGTTTTGAAAGCACACAGTTTGGCTGTAGAGTCTAACCACTGCGCTGTTGGTTGTAGAATCTAATACGCATCTCACAGTGTTTGCCTCATTTGTGTCCCTGCACATGCAGTTTTAGCAAGTGAAGCATCATACCTGTCCAAACATGCCATCAACTCCTTATGATTTACCATGTGAAGGATTAAGCTAGGTCATTAGGTCATGTATTTCAGTATTGCTCTTGAAAGATGTTGATGCTTCATTTTCTTTTTTTTTTTTACTTAAAATTTTTTTTATTATGGTATGATTGATATACACTCTTATGAAGGTTTCACAAGAAAAAAAAACAATGTGGTTACTACATTTACCCATATTATCAAGTCTCCACCCATACCCCAATGCAGTCACTGTCCATCAGTGCAGCAAGTTGCCAGAGATCCACTATGTCCCTTCTCTGATGCTTCGTGTTCGATATGGTATTATCAAGCATTTCTCTCAAAAATTTCTGAGTGCTCAGTCAGGTGTGGGGTTGAGTCTGGAAAAGGAGCAGTGCATTTCCCTTCCCTGGATTAGCCCACTCAGTTCAGCAAGAAAAACTGCAGTCTTAGGCCTTCTACTCTTATTGATACTCATTTTTTAAGTTTTAGAGTTTCACTTATTCTAAATTAAAATAGTTAAGAATCCTTATTGGAGAAGAGTAGCTTGTACATGTGAGATTTCTTGGACTGTTTTCTAATTACTGTTGGAGATAATAATGATAGGCAGAATAATGAACTCCAAAGATGTTCACACCCTAACCCCCAGAACCTGTGAATCTGTTATGTTGCACACACAGCAAGGGGGATTCAGGTTGTTAATCAGCTGATGTTAAGGTACAGAGACTATTCTGGTTAGCTGGTGGTCCTTACGTAATCACACAGTCCTTATAAGGAGAAAAGGGAAGCAGAAGAGTCAGAACCAGAAAGCTGGCATTGTTTAAAGAACTCAGATGGCCCCTGCTGACTTTGGAGTTGGAAGGGGGCTGTGAGCCAAGGAATGCACTCAGTTGCCAGAGCTGGAAAAGGCAAGGATATAGATTCTTCCCTAGAGCGAATTTCTCAGAAAGGAATGTCAGTCCTGCTGACACTTTGATTTTAGCCCAGTTGAGACCCATTTCATGTTTCCAACCTCCAGAGCTTGTAAGAAAATTAATTTGTGTGTTTTAAGCCACTAAATTGGTAGTAACTTGTTCCTGCAGCAACAGGAGACTAATATAGAAGTTACCAGAACAAACTGTGTTTTGATTTGTTACTTATGCCAGTCCAGGGAACAAACTACTTAACCTCATGATATTGTTATGGGCACATTAGGTGTTGCATGTGTTTACATTTGGTGGGGGGGGCTGTTTTATTTCACATGTCAAATTAACCACTTTGGGGGCAGAGGGAGTTAACTTGATGATTCTACACATTCTGATACCTAACAAGTATTTTAAATGACTATACCAAAGTTTCAGCAGAAAGTCTTATTGATTCTGGAGCAAGTAGAGCCACCTCGGGCCTTTTTCATCAGTGCTGTCTAACAGAAATGGGGCTCTGGCAGCCCACACGGTGGTCATCGTAACCCTGCATTTGTTTGGGGTAAGATGATAGTCCCAAAGTGGTGGTAATGATGCTGGTGGGGATCATCTCTTGAGTTTTAACTCCATATTCCCTTTAAAATTTTTAATTTGTTATTTGCTCTACTTGCCTAGCAATGTTATTATGAATTCTCTGACAGCAAGGGCACATTTATTCCAAACTGTAATGAACAAAACAAATAAAAGGTGATATTCGTTGGCTCAGCTGTAGTAAGTACCTAGAGGGCTCTAGGCCTCCAGAGTAGATAATACCTTGAAATCAAAATATCATTTAGTGAAATTAAAAATAACAAGAATTATCATAATGAATGGGGTTCGTTTTTGTCTCTGTTTTTTAATGGACTCCTCCAATAACAATCTTACATTGTGATTTGGAGACAAGCTTCTGTCAGTTAAGGGTCTCCCCTTTGTACAATGTAGAAATAGCAGCAGTGTAAGAAATAAAGTCTTGGGAATTTTCCTGTTTTAAGAAATGAAGTGAGGGCTAATGTAGGTTTTAAAAATTTAATTGTATGTTTATATATATAAATTATATGTGAATATATAATTTAAATATGAATTTAAAATACAGGTTATAATTTAATTACATATTTAAAACACTTAAATTATATAACAAAATTTTATTTAAATATAATTTAATTATATATAATTGTAATGGGTGGAAAATTATCTGGATGGTATAAACATATAGCAGTTTATAGGGGAGGAGAGGTATATATGTATATATAAGTGGGATTGATTTCCTCTTATAAATGTGAAGGTTTGGAAAAAAATTCAGATGTGGAGGAAAGAAAGTTTTGGTCTGCGTTCTAAAATTCTTTCAGAAGAGATTTTTTGAGGCCTGTACTTCTCTAGTCTAGAAACTTCTTGAGCCCTGGCCTTGTGGGTGCAGTACCTGCACAGGACTCTGACTTGCTTGCATTTCATACTCATCAAGCAGTTCTTGATTAACAGTTTGTTTTTCCCTGCCAATATCTCCATGTAAATGGCCAAGCAAACAATCTTAACTAGTACCAGAAGGTATCTGTCCTGTCTCCTAACCATCACTGATAAATTATAGATTGGTATTTTCTATTGCATATTTTCTAAGTATAAATCAGAGCTCTGGAGCTTATCTCTCCTGGGGAGCTGATGAAATAGTTTCTGAGTTTACCAAGACCAGCCCTTGGACCAATGTGCTGACCTGTCCCCCAGGAGGTAACCATCCCTTAAGAACCTAGTGTTGTGCAGTAGAGATATTACATGAGCTACACATGACAGTCACATATGTAATTCTATTTTTCCAATAGCCACATTACAAAAAATAAAAATGAACAGGTGAAATTTACCTTAAGAACATATTTTATGTAACCCAATATATCACAATATCATTTAATGTTATCAGTTATAATCGATATAAAAGTTCTTGAAATCTTTACATTTTTTTCTGAATCTTCAAAATCTGGTGTGTATTCTGCACTTAGAGCATATATCAGCTTGGATTAGACACATTTCAAGTGCTTAATAGCTCTTACCAGCCTTATCCTTAAAGAACAATACCCTGCATGAATCTGAGAATAATCCCTTCATAGCTGCCATCCAAGACTGGTGTACTGTATTTAAAAACTGACTTATTTCATGGAGTCACTTTTGTAAGCACCAGAGAAAACTGGTCCTGGTCCCTTTTGCTAGAATGAGTGAACTGAGTGGATGGTACAGTGAAACATCTCTCTAAGGTTATCTGTAATGTGAGTTTGTGAATTGTGATGCCAGGAGATGTGTCTCAGCCTATAAATGAAACATTTAAATTATTAGATTCATGCTTATATAGAAGATGACTGTTCATATGTCTTTGTGAGCTATGACACAGTGTACAGCACCTGGCCTGATTCAGCCCTGGGGCCTCACCACATTTAACTACTCTCATCTGTCACCTCACCATCTACCCATTTGTCCACCACCATCTTCATCCTGTCCTTGTCCTGCTTATATGTCTAATGTTGTTTACTAATTTGGGCTCTTGTTCAATTGCTTATTGTGACCATTTGGGGAAAAGGCCACTGTAAAACCTACATCAGAGAAATCATTACTAGATATCAGATGTCAGCATGCCAGGAACAGATAAGATTAGAATGTAGGAAGACACAGACACACTATGAGAGAGGAGGGAGGGAGGGAGCAGGGGAGGGGAAGAGCAGACGGGACAAGTGGAGGGAAGGAAGGGGACAGTGCAGTTCTGTAGGGGGTGGGGGAGCATGGATAACTGAAGGGTTTAGGAAGGATTTCCTAGCAAAAACTACCCCCAGCCACTAGGTAAACCAGTGTTCTCACCATGTTCTCAAGAAGATTGCTTTGGATTTCATAAATGTATTGCCTTATTCAAATCCCCACACTACACAGATGGCTGAGACAGTCCCAAGACCTCCTCAATGCCTTCTGAAGTTGCTTAATGCATTCAACACAATTTTTGGGTACTTGCTGTGTGCTAGACTTTATTCAATTCAGTGAACAATAGTTAAGGTTTCTACCCTCCCTAATGGAGATTGCCTGAGTTTATGTGTTGAGAGAGAAAAGGGGCTATAAAGTGAGTCCAAGTGGATAATATGCAATTTAAACCGATAAATTAAGAAAATTTCAGATTTGGAGCGTTTCTTTGAAATATGGTGATATAGAGAGTGACTGGCCAATCCTGCTCTAGCACAGTCAGGAAAGTTTGTGGGAAGAGGTCAGACTTTCACTGAGATGTGAAGGGTGAGAAGGAGCCAGCAAAGGAAAGAGTACATGCATCAGCCTGGGGAAGGAAAGCGCTGGGTTCCACAGGGAATGGCGGGGAGGCTGGTGTGGCTGCAGTGACTGAGCAGGAGAGAGAGAGGTGAAAAAGGTGGCCGGGCAGACAGGACAGACCAGGTTGTATAGGGCTTGAACACTTTGAAAGGAGAAGGAGTCTTATTCCTAATGCAGTAAGGCATTGTGAAGTGATCTAAGGAGAGGGACATGATGTGATTACATGTGCAGCAGACTCTGCCTGCTGGGCGGGGAATGGGGGAGAAGGGAGGAAGAGTGGAAACAAGGAGATCAGTTATGACACTATTGGCAGTCTGCTGCATGAGAACTGAGGTGCCCTGGAATGGGGTGGCGTTACTGGAGATGGAGAGCAGTGGATGGATTCAAGAGGTTGGAGACAGACTCCAGAAGACTTATGGTTAGGTTTGAATGGGTGACATGAGAGAACAGGAGAAATCAAGCAGGACTCCTAGGGTTTTGGTGGGTGAGAGGGTTGTAGGGAGTGGAGTTTTGTTTTGGCCATTGGTTAGTGTAGGTTGCCTGTTAGTCATGCGAATGGAGGTTGAAGTCAAATAGTGGTGATTGGAAGACCTGCATTCACAGATGAGATCAGGGCAAAGTTGTCCACACCAATAGTATATAAATTATGGGGAATCTAGAATCACTTGGGTGTTTTGTAGGAAGAGAAGAGAGACAGAGATCAGGTCCTGAGCAATAGCAGAGTTAGTAGAGGAGACCATGAAGTACCCAGCAAGGTAGGCGGAGGACTGGAGGGCGGTATTCCAGATGCCTACTGAACGGAGTGTTTACAGCAGGACAGAGTCATCAGCTCTGCCCTCGGTTCTTGAAGAGTTGGGTAAGAGAACACAGGGCTGGTTGGGTTCCAGTGTGGAGGATTCCTTTAAGTGGTGATCTCGTGGAATCCTTGTAGAGGAGTGATTTAAGGCAGAAGTGAAGTGACCTCCAGTGTGCCCTGCAGAGAGCTTTCCTCACTCTTCCCATTCTCCGCTTCACCCCCTTCCGTGTCTCCTCTATGCTGCAGATCACCTAGACCTTGGTCTGTCACTGGACTACCATATTGTCTTAATGGTTTTCTGTTGAAGTTATGTTCCTTCTAGTGAGCTCCTTGACAGCAAAATTTATACTTTTTAAAAAATGTCATAGCGTGGTGCAGGCACTCACATGTTTTCTAAGTTAAGAGTTGAGTGCTTTCAAATACTGCTTGTTTTGCATGTACTCTTTACCCCTGTGTTGTATCCGACAGAGGCCGATGAAGAGCCCAGGTTTCCTGATTCTCCATCTGCTGCCCTCTGCCTTCTGCAGCCACTGCCTTGCCTGGGCTGAGGCTGTTTTTTGCCCAGCATTGCCCCCTTTTTCTCCCTCTCCCCCACCCCTCCTCACCCTCTTGGTCCTTCCCTACCTGCTCCTCCCTCTCCTCCCCTCTCCCACTCCCCACCAGTTGCCAGAGGTTGATTTAGAAGCTTTGCTTAGCTCTGGTCTCAACTCTAGCACTCCCTTCTTGGACATTTCACTTGAACCCTGGACCTTTCTAGAGAGCCACATGAGGAAGCCTGTGGAAACCATCTCCCATCTATTTCAGAATCATCATCTCTCTCCCACCTGAGTTCTTTGGGTGATGTCATCTGCAGCTACTCCATACAATTTGCCATTTTGAAACTTTTATCCCCTTGCATACTCAAGTGTCTTAAAGGCACAGTAGCAACGGATTATAGCAACCTCAAAAGGGTTCTTTTTAGCAAGTTTTCCCTTTTGTGTGTTTGCATGGTTATTTCCCACCAAGTCTGTGTGCAAATGTTTTCCCCTCTACATTACTTCCATCAGCTTGTTTTTCACTTCATTATCCTACGTTTGCGACACTGCAATTATGCTAGTCGCTGTGGAGATAGTATTATGTGTATTGCTAATAATGGAGGATCATTCCTTTAGGTGGAACAGTAGAAGCAGGAGGATATAGATTTTGTTTTTGTACAGATGTTTCCTAGTAACAAAAATAAGTGGTACTAGAGACTGTGGTGCAGAAATGTCTGCATGGGGTCAGCATACATTTTTAGTAAGATTGGCTTTTTTTTATTAAGGTGTCATTGATATACACTCTTATGAAGGTTTCACATGAAAAACAGTGTGGTTACCATATTCACCCATATTATCGTGTCCCCCCATACTCCATTGAAGTCATCCTCCGCCAGTGTAGTAAGATGCCACAGAGTCACTACTTGTCTTCTCTGTGCTACACTGTCTTCCCCATGACCCCTCACACCATGTATACTAAACATAATACCCTTCAATCCCCATCTCCCTCCCTCCTGACCCACCCTCCCACACCCCTCCCCTTTGGTAACCATTGGTCCCTTCTTGGAGTCTGTGAGTCTGCTGCTGTTTTGTTCCTTTAGTTTTTCTCCATTGTTACACTCCACAAATGAGGGAAATCATTTGGTGCTTGTCCTTCTCTGCCTGACTTATTTCACTGAGCATAATACCCTCTAGCACCATCCATGTTGTTGCAAATGGTAGGATTTGTTTTTTTCTTATGGCTGAATAGTATTCCATTGTGTATATGTACCACCTCTTCTTTATCCATTCATCTACTGATGGACACTTAGGTTGTTTCCATATCTTGGCTTTTGTAAATACTGTTCTATAAACATAGGGGTGCATATGTCTTTTTGAATCTGAGAACTTGTTTTCTTTGGGTAAATTCCTAAGAGTGGAATTCTTGGGTCAAATGGTATTTTTAGTTTTAGTTTTTTGACGAACCTCCATATTGCTTTCACAATGGTTGAACTAATTTACATTCCCACCAGCAGTATAGGAGGGTTCCCCTTTCTCCACATCCTAAGATTGGCTTTCTGAAAGAAAATACTGATTTAAGCTTCTAGTCCTCTTATAAAATAGACTTAAAATAGACTCATTCCCTATTTAATACTTCACTATTCATTCTTTAATTTATGTCCTTTGTTTAATACAATGTTGCCACATATGGACCAAATCTTTTGTGGACTTTTACAATCCATTTCTTAAAATATTTTCTTTTTTAAACTTTACTAAAGGAGACACATTTTATATTGTTCATCTGACTTTTGCTTTGTGAAATCTTGCAGTTTTCCATGAACTTTATCAAAATTAAGATGATCATGTGTCCTAGTTTGCCCAGGACAGTCCCAGTGTATAGCTATTGTCCTGTGTAATTATTAAGATTCTTTCACTCTCAAAACTGGCCTCTTAGGATGCTTAGTTTGTATGGTCACCCTAACTAAAGACCATGTTTAATAGGAAACTCAGGGAATACACTATTCTATATATTTTTTGTTTTAATCCACATAACTCTCATATATTGATAGGTAGATAGAGATATAGATGGATATATCTATGGATTATCTACACACATGCACATATATACACACATATGTGTATATATATTATTTTTTCTTTTACTTCTAGCAACTAAACTTATAGAACGTACTAAATGTCTTGATTTTATATGTATATATATGTAAGTTGTTGCAAGTCAAAAGAAATTCTCATATTCCTGATATCTTCATGTCAAATTTTTATTAAGATTCATTTCACTGAAATAATGCCCTATCTGGCTCCTTCTGATGGGCAGGAGCTATTTCCTAGGGGCAATACTGTCCAAACATTAGTTGTTCTGGTTTGAAGTAACTTCCCATGCCTCATATTTGATTTCCCTCTGCCCAGTACACATGCTCACCTCTTGTTCACATCAGGTCTTTCCTCTTGCATGTGGAATGAGGATATGTCGCAGATTGTTCCAATGCCTTGTCTCTGTTAGCAGCTTAGCTACTGATATACCCAAAGGTAGAACAACAGCCACTGGAATAAGGAAGGAAAGGTCTTCTAAAATCTTGGACAGCTTGAAGAGTGAAAAGTGCCAATTTAATATTCAGTGTTACATTAAAAAAAATATGGACATTCCTAACCCACCCCCTTCCCCTAATATCAAATTTATTATTGTAAAAACTCCAAAAATCTTACTAATATTTTTGCAATTCATCAAAGATCCTTGGGAAGATTTCTGGCAGATTATCTTCTGGGTGCAAGGGGACTTTGAAGTGGTTTTAAAAGAAAGTAAGAGTCAGTGAATTACTGGCATTGGAGACAATTGTTTGGGGTTAATCTCTAGAAAAGGGTCCTGGCATACCCTTCAGTATGTCGGGAGAATATAAGTTGGTGAACAGAAGGGCTTGGCAAGACCCAGCCGGCCCCTGTCTTGTGCTAGGTGCACTGCTATAGACAGACAATGGTCACTGCCTGCATGGAGCCCACCAACTTGCATGCAGACATGCATTTAAAGCAAGGCAGCAAATAATGCAGTTACACGCCACAAAAGTGCGTCAGTAGTGCAGAGAGAGAATAAGAGAGCAGACTTACTTCAGTAGTGAGGAAAGGACTCCTTAGAGGAAGGAAAATTAAGGTCAGAAAGTGAAGGATGAGAAGATGCTGGCCATTTGTAGTTGTTAATCTAAGCAAAACACCCGTGATGGTGTATCAAGGTGAGATGCAAGTTAACTGTCTGTTCTGGGTGATTTAGCCAATTAGCAAATAAGAGGCTCTCTCTGGGTTCCTCTTTTAGTGTTTCTCAACCTTTTTTCATTATTGCCTTTTTACACAGGTTTTTTCTAGCCACTCCCTCCCCCCTCTGAAATTTTAATGCCTTTGGAGAACAACAAACATTTCTTCCGCCGATTAGAGCCCCAGTGTTTTCCTTTGAGTGTGCACGCTCTATCAGTTATTGTCGGGGCAGGGGAGGCAGGGTGGGCCGCTCATTTGGGGGCAGTCCAAAATAAGCTTTTATTGGGTTTAACGTGGTGTGCTTGGATCTCCAACTGGATTTTAAGTTTCTTGAGGCCGAGACCATCTCTAACAGGCATCATAGTAATAATAGTTGCCATTTACCTTGACACTTTCTTTTTTTTCTTGAGGTTGGGAAGGGTGAAATAAAAATGCTGGAAGTAGAGCATGAAAAATCCTTAAATGGCTTAGTCTCATTTTATATTGAGATGAAGAAACTAAGATTACTAGGAAGATTGGGAGTAATCAATTTCTTTAATCCAATGTGATGCTATTTCCAGGACACTTGTTAAGGACCAGATCCAGAAATACGGTAATTGTCAGTAGGAGGAGCTCAGATTTTCTTGTTTAGTCTAAAGATTTGGATGTGCACAAGGTTGCAATTTTAGGGAGATTAATTTGGCAGACTCTTCCAGTACTTTTTTATACATACCTAAGGACATGGATTTATCAGGATAGGTCATGTAATATATTAGGTTGGGGAAAATGCAGAGACTCTATTTGGAATTCACTGAAGGAAGCTATAATCTGGCTCTTTTTCTCTGTATCTGTCTCTGTGTGTTCATTCTGAAAGAGAGAAGTTTAGACCAAGCTAGCTTCTACTTACCTGCATAACACTCATGGAAACTGTAGTGAAGTGTACCTGTTTAAGTGAATGGTCTTGCAGTTTCCTACTGAGCCAGAATAAGTTTTGGAGACAGGCTAATCTATCAGATAGACTTAGAAGTTTGCAGTGATTGCCTCCTTTTATTGTTTCTTCATCGACCACTAGTCACACATATATCTGAATTTTTTTTCAAGATTCTTTATTCAGTGGTGTATAAGTCATCTTCCCCTCCCCACCTTTATCTTCCTTTTTTTGTTGTTTTGTTTTTCTTCTTGAAAAGTCAGTAGTAGGTGAGCAAGAAGCAGGAAAATTATGAAACTACAGCCAGATGGATGTAATTTATAAAACTCCTTTCTAAATGGTTTAGTGGAAAAGACAAAGGTGATAATATATGATGTTAGTCCCTACAGTTCATTTTTGCCTATTTACACAGGCTGTTGAGCCCCTGCCCAACTTTGCTGTCATCATTAAGAAAATAAGTCTTAATTTTTTTGTTCTAAATGATGTAAATGCATTTTTAAAACACTATTAGGGTTGTATACATACTCAGATTTTTATACAAGTAATTAATCAGGTATTTTTAAATTCTAAGAATCCTTTAATTCCTTTAAACATAAAACCTAAAAGAAAGAAATATTGACAAAATGCTTTTTTGGTGTCATTTGTTCCCAAAAACATTTTTAGTCATTTAAATGAGATTTGATTATATTTTAAAGAGAATTTGGATTGACTCTTTCTTTAACACATACAGCTTTAACACCCTTAGAATTTAATACATATTGCTCTCTGATGAGCCAGCCTTATTATTAAATGATTGTTTATAAACCACAAGTGTTATTAATAGTTTCTAAATATTGTGTCTGGAGATGGAAATAGTGGAAGTAGAGTGGTGTCAGCTGTGAGTTGCCATGGACACAGTTGTCAATGAGAAGCAGAATAAGCTGAGTACGTACCAACACCAGGACATTGGAGACAAAGCCCTGGGGCTCAGAGTCTTAGGGTGGGCCTCCATCCTAAGGATGCCCTCCTTGGAAGAGGCTCAAAGATCCCACACTCTTCGGGTTTGGACTGACCTGTCAATCACCATGCAGAGGAGTGCTGCTTTACCAAAGGCATTCAGGTTATCAGCCAGGCTCCGTGAGCAATTCTCAACTGTAGATGTAAGTTCACAGAAGCCTTAAGGAGACCATTTGAAATTAAGATGGCGTAATTTAAAATTGCAGTATAAAATTTACATGGGATTTTTGTAAATGATACAAAAATACCTTTTGGGAACCACCATTGTCCTGGATTCCAATTTCTGTTTTATTGGCAGATTATACTTCAGGTTAGCTGAATCTTCTTAACTGAGAGCAAGGTTCTTGGTTAGGTTCCTTGAGGCAGGCAGCTTGGGAAGTCTTCACTTAGGGGGCTCCATTAAAAGTAGTCTTTGGCTCTGAGAATTGTTCTTAAGGGACATCCTAAAGATGTGCTTTTGGAAGCAGAGACAGTCTTCTCTTAAGTGTGGTTCCGTCAGGGTACAATTCTGCAAATGGCATGTCACAGATTTGTGCTTAGGCTGTGCACTGAATGAAGCCTTTAATTTCAGCCGAGAGGTGTGTTCCGCTGTGTGGTGTGGAAAGCATTGCCTTCGTGTCAGATGGAATGAATACATACGTAGAATATGAGAACATGTTGGGCAATGGTAGAATTACGAATCTAAACCAGTTATACCACAAGATGGAGGGCTGCCCTGACCACTGAAGTTGCGTCAACATTAAGCCTTGTTTAGAATGTGCTCTATGTTTCAAAGACTTAAGTGCTTTTGAATTGTAAGGCAAATTTAGATCAGTGGTTGTGTCTACCCAAATTGTCATTGTTCTTAAAGGACATCACTTGAGGGGGGTGCTGTTTTGCCATTAATGTTCGAGTATTGCTTTACAGCTTAAATCACAATATTTGGTGTATATCTCATTTTTATTTTTGAAGACAAATTATCGCTATCTTAAATAGAATGAGTTTATAGGTAATTTGGAGAACTTTTTTTATTAATAGGCTTTATTTTTTGGAGCAGTTGAGGGTTTACAGAAAAGTTGAGAAGAAGGTACAGTTCTCTGTGCTGTACACCATCCCTGCTCTCCCCTATCATTAGCATCTTGCTTTAGTGTAGTATGTTCGTTACAATTGATGAGCCAATATTGATAGATTATTATTAACTAAAGCCCATAGTTTACATTAGAGTTCCTCCTGCTGTATATTGTATGGGTTTTGACAAGTGTGTGATGTACCCAACATTACAGTATCATCTAGAATGGTTACACTGCTCTAAAAATCTTCAGTGCTTCACCTTTTCATCTCTCCCCTCAACAACTGGCAACCACTGATTTTTTTACTGTCTCTCCATTTTTTCTTTTCCAGAATCCCATATAGTTGGAATCATACTGTGCGTAGCCTTTCAGATTGGTTTCTTTTCTTAGCAATTTACTAAAGTTCCTCCATGATTTTGTGGCTTGAAATAGCTCAATTCTTTTAGTCACTGAGTAGTATTCCATTGATGCCTCATAATTTCTTTATCCATTCACCTATTGAAGGACATCTTGGTTGCCTCCAGTTTTTAATAATTATGAATGGACTTGCTATAAATATTTGTGTGCAGGTTTTGGTATAGACATAAGTTTTTAACTCCTTTGGGTTAATACCAAGGAGCCTGATTGCTGGGTCATATGGTAAAAATGTTTAGTTTTGTGAAAAACCACATACTGTCTTTCAAAGTGGCTGTACCATTTTGTGTTTCTACCAGCAACAAATGAGAGTTCCTGTTGCTCTATGTCTTTACCAGGATTTGTTGTGTCAGTGTTCTACATTTTGGCCATTCTATTAGGCATGTAGTGGTATCTTCTTGTTTTAATTTGCATTTCTCTGGGACAAGTGATGTGAACCATCTTTTCATATGCTTAGTTACCATATTTGTATTTTCCTTATGAGATCTGTTCAGGTCTTTGAATTATTTATTAATTGAGTTGTTTGTTTTCTTATAGCTGAATATTAAGAGTTCTTTGTGTATTTTAGGTAACAGTCCTTTAACAGATGTGTCTTTTGCAAGTATTTTCTCCCAGTCTTTATAGTTTTGCATTTTACATTTAGTCCTATGATTTATTTTTGGTTAATTTTTGTGAAGGGTGTAATATCTGTGTCTAGACTCATTTTTTGCATGTAGATGACCAGTTGCTCCAGTACCATTTGTTGAAAGGCTATCTTTGCTCCAAGATACTGTCTTTGCTACTTTGTCAAAGATCAGTTGACTTTATTTATGTGGGTCTATTTCTGGACTCAATTCTATTCCACTGACTTGTTGTCTATTCTTTCACCAATACTGCACTATCTTGATTATTGTAGCTTTATAGTAAGACTTGAAGTCCAGTAGCCTCAGTCTTCTGACTTTGTTCTTCTCCCTCAAAATAGAGTTGGCTATTCTGAGTCTTTTGCCTCTGTGTATCAGCTTTAGCATCAGTTTGTCAATATCCACAAGATAACTTCCTGGGGTTGATTGGGATTGCATTGATTCTATAGTTCAAGTTGAGCAGAAGTGACATCTGTCCATATTGAGTCTTCATATGCATGAACATGGAATATCTGTTTATTTAGTACTTTGATATCTTTCATAAGAGTTTTGTAGTTTTCCTCATGTAGATCTTGTACATATTTTGTTAGATTTATATCTAAGTGTTTCATTTTGGGGGTTGATAATGTAAATAGTATTGTGTTTTAAATTAAAAATTCACTTGTTCATTGATAGCATATATGGGAGTGATTGACTTTTGTATAGTAACCTTGTGTCCTGCAACCTTGGTATAATTGCTTATTAGCTCCAGGAGTCTTTTTGTCAGTTCTTTTGGATCTTCTACATAGAAGATCATGTTGTCTGTAAACAAAGACAATTTTATTTCTTCCTTCCCAGTTCATATACTTTTTATGTCCTTTCTTACTTTATTTCATTAGCTAGGATTTCCAGTATGATGTTAAAAAGCAGTTGTGAGAGCAAACATCCTTGCCTTGTTCCTGGTATTAATGGTAAAGCTTGGAGCTTCTCAGCATTAAGCATGACGTTAGCTTAAATTTTTTGTATATGTTCAGTTGAGGAAGTTCCTTCCCCTCTATTCTTAGTTTAGTGAGAGTTTTTATCATGAATGGGTGCTGGATTTTGTCAGATGCTTTTTCTGCATCTATTGTTATATTTATGTGATTTTTGTTTAGCCTGTTGATGTGATGGATTACGTTAATTGATTTTTGAATGTGCAATCAGCTTTCATACCTGGTGTAAATCTCACTTAGTCATGGTATATAATTCTTTTTATACATTGTTATATTCAATTTGCTATTATTTTGTTGAAGATTTTTACATCTGTGTTCGTGAGATATTGGTCTGAAGTTTTTTTATTTCTTGTAGTGTTTTTGTCTGGTTTTGGTGTTAGGGTTAAATGAGTCAGGAAGTATTTCCTTTGCTTTTGTCTTCTGAGAGAGGCTGAAGAGAGTGGGTATAATTTTTTCCTTAAATGTTTGATAGAATTTACCAGTGAAGCCAACTGAGCCAAGTGCTTTCTCTTTTGGAAAGTTATTAATTGATTAAATTTAATAGATAAAGGCTTATTCAGATGTGTGAATTTTGGCATATTGTGTTTTTCAAGGAGTTGGTCCATTTCACTGAGGTTCAAGGTTAATCAAGTTTGTGGGCATACAGTTGTTCATAGTATTCCTTTATTATCCTTTTACAGTGTTCATGGGATCTATAGGGACATCCTCTCTTTTATTTCTGATATTAGTAATTTGTATTCTCCCCCCCTTTTTTTTCTTAATCTGCCTAGAAGCTTCTTGATTTTATTGATCTTTTGAAGGATTAACTTTTGGTTTCATTGATTTTTTTTTGAAGCATGGTTATATACAATCATATTGGTTTCAAGTATACAACACAGTGATTCAACAGTTACCCACATTATTAAGTCCTTACCCCAACTAGTGCAGTTACTATCTGTCAACATAGGAAGATGTTACAGAATCATTGGCTATATTCTCTATGCTGTACCAACTACCATCCCTGTGACCGACTTTTATTATGATTGAGAATTTTTGTGCCCCTTTATCCCCCTCACATGGGTAAGTCTACTGCTATTTTGTTCATTGTTTTGTTTTGTTTTTAGATTCCACACATAAGTGAAGTCATGTGGCATTTGTCTTTCTCCACCTGGCTTATTTCACTTAGTATAATATCCCCTAGGTCCATCCATGTTGTTGCAAATGGCAGGATTTCTTTCTTTTTTATGGCTCAATAATATTCCATTGTGTGTACATGTACCACCTCTTCTTTATCCATTCATCAATTGATGAAAACTTTGGTTGCTTTCATATCTTGTAAATAATGCAGCAGTAAACATATGGGTACATATATCTTTTTGAATCAGGGATTTTGTTTTCTTTGATTAAATTCCTAGAAATGGAACTACTGTGTCATATGGTATTTCTATTTTAGTTTTTTGAAGAACCTCCATACTGCTTTCCACAGTGGCTGCACCAATTTACATTCCCACCAACAGTGTAAGAGAGTTCCCTTTTCTCCACATCCTTGCCAACACTTGTTATTTCTTGCCTTTTGGGTAGTGGCCAGTCTGACTGATGGGAGGTGATATCTCTCTGTGGTTTTGATTTGCATGTCCCTGATGATTAGCGATGTGGAGCATATTTTCATGTGCCCGTTGGCCATCTGTATTTCTTCTTTGGAAAAAATGTCTTTTCATTCCTCCACCCATTTCTTTATCTGGTTATTTGTTTTGTTTTGTTTTGTTTTGGTGTTGAAGCATATGAGCTCTTTATGTATGTTTTGGAAGTTAACCCGTTATTGGATAAATCACTTATGAATATATTCTCCTATTCTGTAGGTTGCTTTTTTGTTCTGTTGGTGGTGTCCCTTGCTGTACAGAAGCTTTTTAATTTGATGTAGTCACACTTACTTGTTCATTTTTTATTTTGTTTCCCTTGCCTGGGGATATGTGTCCAGAAAAAAAAAGTTCATGGTTATGTTAAAAGATTTTTACTTGTGTTTTTTTCTAAGAGCTTTATGTATGGTCCTACATTTATGTCTTTAATCCATTTCAAGTTTATTTTTGTGTATGGAGTTAAACAGTAATCCAGTTTCATTCTCTTGCATATAACTTTCCAGTTTCCCAACACCAGTTATTGAAGAGACTGTCTTTTCCCCATTGTATATTTATGGCTCCTGTATTGTATATTAATTGACCATATATGTATGGGTTTATATCTGGGCTCTCTATTCTGTTTCATTGATCTATGGGTCCATTCTTGTGCCAGTACCATATTGCTTTGATTACTGGAACTTTGTAGTACAGCTTGAAGTCAGGGAGCATAATACCCCCAGCTTTATTCTCTCTCAGGATTGCTTAGGCTATTTGGGGTCTTTTGTGGTTCCATATGAATTTTAGGATTATTTGCTCTAGTTCACTGAAAAATGCCATTGGGATTTTGATAGGGATTCCACTGAGTCGGTAAATTACTTTGATAAGAATGGCCATTTTGACAATATTAATTCTTCCTATCCATGAGTATGGGATAAACTTCCATTTATTTGTGTCCTCTTTAATTTGTGTCATGAGTGTCATAGTTTTCAGAGTATAGGTCTCTTAACTCTTTGGTTAGGTTTATCCCTAGGTATTTTACTCTTTTTGATGCAGTTTTAAATAGAATTGTTTTCCTGATTTCTCCTTATGCTAGCTTGTTGTTAGTATATAAGAATGCAACAGAATTCTGTGTATTAATTTTTTATACTGCAACTTTGATGAATACAGTTATTAGTTCTACTAATAGCTTTTTGGTGAAGTCTTCAGGGTTTTCTATATATAGTATCATGTCTTCCTCAAATAGTGACATTTTAACTTCTTCCTTACCAATTTGGATGTTTTTTTATTTCTTTTATCTTGTCTGATTGCCATGGCTAGGACTTCCAGTACTATGTTGAATAAAAATGGTGAGAGTAGACATCCTTATCTTATTCCTCATACTAGAGGAAAAGCTTTCAGCATTTTGCCATTGAGTATGTTAGCTGTGGGTTGAGTTCTTGTTTTCAATTACATTTGTTTATGCACTTTTATTACTTTTCTTCTACTTTCTTTAAATTTAATTTACTCCTCTTTTTCTAGTTTTCTAAAGGATAAGCTTAGATTATTTTAGATCTTTTCTAATATATGCATTCACTGCTATAGCTTTTCCTCTAAGTACTGCTTTTGCACAAATTTTGATAAATTGTTTTCATTTTGATTTAGTTGAAAATATTTTAGCATTTCTCTTAATGTTTTTCATTTACCCAAGTCAGTGTTAATTAACAGTGTATTGTTTAACCTCCAACTACTTTGAGATTTTCCAGCTATATTTGTTATTGATTTCTAGTTTAATTCTACTGTGGTCAGAGAGAGAGGTAACATTTATGATTTCTATTCTTTTAAACTTATTAGGGTGTGTTTTATGACCTAAGATTTGGTCTTTCTTGGTGAATGTTCATATGAACTTGACAAAATTTGTATTCTACTGTTACTAGATGTAGTCATCTACAGATGTCAATTAGGTCCAGTTAATTGATTGTGTTTTGGGGCTCAACTATGTTCTTATTGATTTTCTGCCTGCTGGATCTGTTAAAGTGACTTTTAAAGACCACAACTAGTAATATCAGAATCCAAACTAAAACCAGGGCTCCTGGCAGATGGTAACTATAAAATAAAAATTAAAAAACAGGTCTCCTGGTTGTAATAAAGTAATCTTTCCCATCTCTTTCTACCAGGAAACCCCTTTGCTTCTTGTTTCATCATATTTCCCCACTGCTTTCATTAGAGTGTGGTTCACCAACTAATAACATTATTACAGTTTAACCAAAGTACCATAAAATACAAAATGAAAAATGGATATGTATATCCCCACTAGAGAGAATATACATGCTTGCATTTCCTTTACACGTTTTTGCTTGTTTAGAAATATAATGGAAACTGGGATTCCTTATTTTCTGTAAGGATGAATGAGAATTAATTCTTTACTTTTCCCTATAGCAAGCTCTAGACATGTTAGGGAGGGGAGGGGGGGGAATCTCAAGTGTTCTTTTTCCATGTGCTAAAGTTCATCTTTCTCTTGAAGGTGCCATGTTCTAATATCAGGGTGGCATCCAAGATGTCCAAAACCTGTGGATAGTACTCTGAATGAAAGAAAGAGAGTAGAATGGTCATTAATAATGACATTCATAATGTTTACTCCTTAAACTTTTCCTTCCTGCATGTGAGGTGTAGCCTCTGACCATGTATGACTTAGAAGCTCAAGGTAAAAGCATGTGGTTGACTTATTTCCTTGGTCAACATCACTCCCATTTTGTGACAGCTCACTAGAGCCTGTGTGGTAACTCCAGTTCCACCAGCAGGACCTCTGGTTTACATGTTGATGCTCACTTCTGGCTCCTCCCCCCAAAAATGTGTTCATTATCCCAGGCCTCTGGGTGCTTTGCTTCATCTTCCTTTATCTTGCTCAAGGTTCAGTTGCAAAAAGTTCTAGTAGCATGCCCTTCATTTCACTTCCTTCTTTCTTATTGCTCTTTTCCAGTTATTCCTGATACTTCAACTGTTCTTTTATTTATTTGCACACCAAATAACTCTTTGGAGTCTTGAGAGTTTACTTTCTTGACTCTCATTTTGTTCTCTGAACATCATGCTTCCTCCAAGACCTAAAAGAAGACCTTGAAAGATGTTGCTTTGGGGAAATAGAGGATTATGTCAATATGTCAATATGTAGTCTGCTTTGAAATTTCTTGGGAATGTTGGAGACCCATTGGGTGAGCATGGCTGAGATGGGTTATGGTGCTCAAGGCAAACCAGGCAAACTCTTTATGAAAGAGTTAAAGCAAGTATAAATTATTCATTTTTTACAAAAACAAGTTTCTCACAAGAGAAGCAAACTGCTGATAACTAGTGAGGAGGCTAAACAACCTCATAGAAATCTTAAGAGCAAGGATAGCAAAAGATTAGTAAGGAGAAAAAGAAAAACTAGAGGGAATGGTTACAGAACCAAGAGAATGGCTGAACCATTGACTACAGACCACTGAATGGCTGGGCATCCAAAGGAGACTTCCTAACCAAGAGCTGGAGAGTTACAAACTTAGCTTTAGCTACATTATTCAGGTGTAGCTAGACTGCTCTTCTGTTAACCTACTCAGGTATATATATGCTGCAGGATCCTTGCTATTTTGATTATAATACTTATGCATATCTTGGGGAATTGCTCTCTACCTGGCCAGAGGTGAACTCTCTGGTAACCACTTTCTAATAATACTCCCTTGCCAAATTTGCTTCTATCTTAACTTATATTTATCCATGTCTACTTTCATTTTTATTTCTAGTTTAATTTTAATTTGAAAGGCAGTTATTTTATTTGAGCAAGAGTAATAATCACAGTAAATATGTACAATTTACTTTACTTCTATGAACTCTATAATTTTGTTGTATTTAACTGGAGAGGCTAACCTCTTTGCTACTTGGTGGAACTTTACCACAAATGTCATCTTGCTAAAAAGATAATTTTAAGTTTCCAGGACAGAATTTTTATTTACTTACCCCACACACAGTGACCAAAATGAAAAATCAGGTTTATTATTTTTATCCTTTGTACATAATGTTATTAAATAGTCACAGTAATTTTTTTTAAGACTGTTAATATGGTAGCCAATATTTGGAAATTTGTGTTGGGAGTATTACCCTCATTTTTAACTTTTTAATTATGTAACAACTCATGTTTATTTTAGAAAAATTTAAATCTGGATGGGCAAAAAGAAAATGAAAGTCATCTATAAATTCATCACCTGTCACTCTTTTGCATTATCTTTCCAGCATTATGTTTACACATGCAACTTTTTAAAAACAGGGTAATAGGGTCATAGACATATTATTTTGTACTCATGATACATTCATGAACCTTTTGTCACTCCCCACTAAACGTGTGGTAAAGAAGTATTTCTGTATTCCATTGTATCAATGTATCCACCACAGTTTATTTAAGCAGTCCCTTATTGTTAGACATTTAGTTATTTCCAATTTTTCATTGCTATTAACAATCTCAGAAGCTCAGAAGTAAATCTTTGTTCACATTCTTAAGGGTGTTTGTAAAATGTAAGAAATGTATTTCACAATAGTCCTGGGGAGCAGATAGGTGATTTTGTTTTGGTTTTCTTTTTTTGGCTTTTGATTTTTAGTCAATTTAATATGTGAAAACCTGGTATCTCACTTTTTTTAATTTAAATTTCTTTGCTCACCAATAAGGTTAAAAACTTTCTCACTTTCAGTGTTAAGGTATAAAGGGGTTATTTTCTTTTGCTGCAGAAGGTCTGAAAGCATTTATAAAAACTAAATAATTAAGTTTCTCTGTTAAGATACTATATGACTTTCTTGTCATTGCTTATGACTTTTACTGTAAGCAGTTGAGGAGTTCAGATGTAACAATAATAACGTTGTGTCTTGAAGGAAAGAACTAGATTGGCAATTATTTCTTCATAGAAAACCTAACAGAAAAACTGTAGGAAGCAGAGGTTGCAAGACACAGGGTTTTTTAATCTGTTGTTCAATCTTCCTTTCTAGGCTTAAAAAAAAAAAAGAACGACTCCTATTTCTGGGATGTTTTGAATGCACTCTGTATTAGGCAGAGGGAAGTACACAGTGACCTTTCAAGATAATTTTAAATTTAAGAGTCTATGATTAGAAAACACTATTTGAGTTCTCATACTACAGTTTTACTCCTAAGGCAGCATCTGCATTAGTGGGTCATTTCTCCCTCTCCTTTGACCTCCCTGTCTCATTTATATCTGCCATATGTGCTTCCAAGGACTTTGCTTCTGAAAATCTTCAAGGCATCAAACCTGTGGATTTTATAACATTAAAATGATTTCCTTACTCCCTCCCACCCATATAGGATACTTCAGTGACTAATTTATCTTACTTACAAGGAGCTTACGTGGGGCTCCTCAGGAACACAGCTGGCTATCTTACAAAGAGAGACTTAGTCAGTGGACAAATACCCATTAACTGTGTGCCAGGAAGACAGTAGAAAACCTGACAGATGGGGTCCCTTTCCTCACAGAGTTTGCAGTCTGACAGAAAAGTGACAAATAAATTTGTATCAATAATTGACTGAATAATTAAAATAAGCAAACTGTTATGATGGAGAAAGAGTATAGAGTAATGGGGAGCAGGTGAAGGGGGTCCTAATCCAGTCTGGAAGAGTCCAGAAAGTCTTGTCTAAGAAGTGATCCTTGTCCAAGGATGCATAGGGACTAATTTTACAGGCCATCTCTTACTCTTCTTCCTGCAGAATGCTACACTTAGTGCCTGTGAACTGCAAGAGATTAATCTATTCCTGCTTGCTTTTTGGTGACTTTAGCAATAGTTCTTAAGTATTAAAATAAAAATACATTGCTATAGTTGAGTAACAACTTTAAGAATAATGCTATTTCATCTGAAGAAAAAAATCTTAAATAATTAGCCTTAAGAACTACATACTTTGCCTGATGGAATGAAAAGAAGTTGACAAATCACTGGGACGTCAGCTTATTCATAGGACTTGTGGAATAGCTATGAAAGTGGCATCATGTCTTCCGTGCACAGTATGGGCTCTTCTGAAGGAACAAAAGTCCTTTTCTAGCTAAGATTTGCACTCTAATAACTGGTCTTTAAAATAAAAATCTACTTTCCAGCTTATAATGAAGTATGCCTTAACCACAGTGGCTTTCGTAATTTGGAAGAGTTCCATGTTTTAACTGTTATGTAGAGTCCGAGATGACTGTGACAAAAGGAATATTCTGACTTGTTTAATCCCCTGAGATGTTCGTGGCTGTTCTTTTGCGAGACAATGATTCTCAAGTCCATTAGACTTAAAAACACATACTTCTGGGGAAAGTCATTTTCAGTGCATCAGGTTCCTTAAAGCTTTTTATATGGCTGTATTTTGGCCATCTCCTTATATTAAACAGTATGTTCCACAAATCTGGAACTGTCTCCTCTACAGCTCTTGTGAGCATACTAGATGGAAGCATCAAGAAAACTTTCTCCCATGGGGACCCAAACAGTTTCCTACTCCCCTGTCTCCCAACCCATGCACATACAGATACAGAGACACACATGCACATTCCACGTTTGGGAAGTTTTGTTTCTTCTCTCTTTTGCTGTATCTACAAAGGAATTGAGAGCAAAAAATGCAGCCCCGTTTTTGTCACATTGTTAGACCTAATGAGTACACTCTATAACCCCTGGTCTTTTTGTCTCTATTTTAGTCATTTGACAAAAAATGAAAATTCATAATATGCCAGGTGCTATTTCTAAGCTCTTTGTAAACTCCTTCAGTAATCTTAAAGATTCTATGAAGTTGCTACTGTTACTCCCATTTACAGATGAGGAAACTGAGGCACAGAGAGGTTAAGTATTGTGCCTGGAGTCACACATGTGCTGAGTATGGAGCTGGGTTTCAGAATCCTTGTTCATACAGCACCCCCATCCCCCAGCCTTGCTGCCTCGGCAGTAATTTCCTTATTGGAAGTGGGTGGGATGATATTTGGCCACAGGAAGTACCCTTTCCTTAAATATTCAGTGATCAAGAACCCCTATATTTACCTGACTCTCTGATTCAACATTACTCCTCTAATAGTAGTCTTTTATTTTGTAAATCACATCATTTACCTTATTCCTTTATGAAGTTACACATGGTACATATATTTCAAATTAAAATAAATCATGGACTTCTGTGACACCTTATAAAATTGGTCTTAACATGACACTACATTAAGATCTGTACAAAAAGTTTTTGGATCAGTAAGCATGAATTTGCATTCTGTCATCTACCCCTTTGTACCCATTCTCCTTCTTGACAAGGGCATGCATATTGAGTTTAACTGGATGAAGTTATCTTGTTTAGCTATGTGATTAAGCAAACTATAAGCTGATGATACTTTAGTATCATTAATAGTATGTTATGAACAGTTATCATTGTCCACAGACTTAAGTTATGGCCTCCAAGAGCAACTATCTGTTCTTCTTTAATTTGAGTTTTGCTTGCCACTGAAGAAATAAAATATTTTCCCGTTTTATGAACTACTTAAATTTTCAGCCTCTCCCAGTTTGACACGCTTGGCTTGTTTCTATATATCGCTGTGTGTAGATACATGAAAAGCATTGAGCTTTTGGGTTGTGTGTCCTAGGGAAATCTTTGTTAGCTTGGTTCTTACTTTATCAGATATTTATCTAAGTTAGTTTGACTCTTGACTTTATAAATAGGTAAGTAAATTAATCTTTATGATAGATCAATTGGCAGGTACAAAGGTTAGCCCATGAGATCAGTGATGAGTGTCAACACGGCAGCCAGTTACTAAAGCCTGGGACAGGCATACTTTGAGTCTGTATTTGTAAGCATTTGATATTATGACTGCTTTGATCCATGTACTACCCTATTGAATATGAATATATAATAATTTCTTCTAATAGTACCTCAGTGTTCTATAAATGTCTTAAATATGGGAAGCCTCTGAAGAATTTAAAGTAGGAGAGTAAATTTTTAGAAAGACCAATGTGGAATATTGGGGGCAGGGAGAGATTACTGTAATTTAGTGGAAGTATCATGGGTCAGATTGATGGGGATGTGGGGGATGTCGAGAGAGGTAAAGAGCTGGAGTTAGGTCCTAAGTGAAATGAGGCAGACATCCTCCGAGGATGGGGTGCTCTTTCCAAAAGGGTCAACATGCCCCACTGAGAGTATTGTATGGTATCTGCAGTGTAAAACTACACTGCTTACCTGTTATTATGGGCATTACTGGAACATAGTATTTTTGACCAACTGTAGTTTATTTTCTCTTTACATAGCGCTTCACATATCCTTGTGTTCTTATAACAGCTTTATTGAGGTATAATTCAAGTACTATTAAATTCATTCTTATAAAGAGTACAATCGAGTGGTTTTAGTATATTCATGGAGTTGTGCAACCATCACCACTAATTTTAGAACATTTACATCACCCCAAAAAGAAACCTTATCTCCATGAGCATTCACTCTCCATTCCCCAGTTCCATTAATCTGCTCTGTCTCTATGGATTTGCCCATTCTGTACATCTCACACCTCGCAATATGTGGTCTTTTGCAACTGGCTTCTTTCATTTAAATAATATTGTCAAGGTTCTTCCATATTGCAGCATGGATCACTACTTCATTCCTTTTCATTGCCAAGTAATGTTTTATTGTATGATATACCATCTTTTATTTATCTGTCCATCAGTTGATAGACAGTTAGACTGTTTGCACTTTTTGGCTTTTATGGATAATGTTGCAGTGAACATTTGTGTACAAGTTTTTGTGTGCACTCTCATATGGTTTTAGTAGTTAATATGTGAGGGCTAGTGTTTTCATTTTTCTTGGCGATATACCTAGGAGTGGCACATGCATTCTTGAGTCTCTCCCAACAGGTGAGTATTTTGGTGAAAGTTGTATCTCAACTGACAATCAGTTTCTGGTTGCAGATGGGCATACAACATGTAGCTATTAAGCATAGAATTTAATGTAATTTGTTGGGTGATTAAAAGATGCATGTATCAACTACCAAATCGTGTGTGTGTGTGTGTGTGTGTGTGTGTGTGTGTATGTGTTTGTGTTGATCTCAGTCTTTACTCTCAGGATATTTATATGGTAGTTCTATGAACTGTAGATCTCTGGAAAGTGGTGTGTATTTTATTTCCACCCACAAGCCAAATTTCAGCTACTGAAAATTCATTATAAGAGGGAGAAATACACATGAAAAGATGCTCCACATTGCTAATCATCAGAGAAATGCAAATTAAAACCACAGTGAGATATCACCTAACACAAGTTAGGATGGCCAATATCCAAAAGACAAACAACAACAAATGCTGGCGAGGATGTGGAGAAAGGGGAAACCTTCTACATTGCTAGTGCAAATGTAAATTAGTTCAACCATTGTGGAAAGCAGTATGGAGGTTCCTCAAAAAACTCAAAATAGAAATACCATTCAACCCAGGAATTCCACTCCAAGGAATTTACCCTAAGATTGCAGGAGCCCAATTTCAAAAAGACATTTGCACCCCTGTGTTTGTCACAGCCAAGTTTACACGGTTTACAATAGCCAAGAAATGGAAGCAACCTAAGTGTCCATCAGTAGATGAATGGATAAAGAAGAGGTGATACATATACACAATGGAATACTGTTCATCCATAAGAAAGAAAGAAATCTACCATTTGCAACAACATGGATGGAGCCAGAGGGTATTATGCTCAGTGAAATGAGCCAGGTGGAGAAAGACAAGTACTAAATGATTTCACTCATCTGTAGAGTATAAAAGAACAAAGAAAAAACTGAAGGAACAAAACAGCAGCAGACTCACAGAACCCAAGAATGGACTAACAGTTACCAAAGGGAAAAGGACTGGGGAGGGTGGGTAGGAAGGGAGGCATAAGGGGGGAAAGGGGCATTATGATTAGCACACATAACATAGGTGGGGGCATGGGGAAGGCAGAATAGCACAGAGAAGATAAGTAGTGACTCTATAGCATCTTCCTATGCTGATGGACAGTGACGGTAATGGGGTATGTGGTGGGGACTTGATAATGGGGGGAATCTAGTAACCACAATGTTGCTCATGTGATTGTATATTAATGATACCAAAATAAAAGAAAAGAGGGGAGAGTTGAATAGGTGGAGTACAGAGGATTCTTAGGACAATGAAACTACTTGTTAGGGTACTTTAATGGTAGATATATGTCAATACACATTCATTCAAACTCATAGATGCACAACACCAAGAGTGAACCCTAATGTAAACTATGATCTCTGGGTGATCAGATGTAGGTTCATTGATTGTAACAAATGTACTACCCTGTGCGGGTTGATAGTGGGTGAGGCTAGGCATATGCTGGGGCAGGGAAGATGTTGAAAATCCTTACTTTCTGCTTAATTCTGCTATGAATCTAAAAAAATTAAGTCTATTTTAAAAATGCATTTAAAGGTTGCCACAGCTGTATGTATTTCAAAGGGAATCTTCCACCATTTTGCTTGAAGGTAACAGACTGTGCAAGGTACAGCAGTCTGGGTTTTCATAACACAAATTTGCCCTGTGTGTGGGCAGTCCCTCCTCCTGACCTGCAATACCCTTGGTGATCTAGACTCTGTCCTTCACTGCACTTTTCTACTCCTGCATCACAGTGCTCCAGCAATGCTTGCTTTCCCATTCTTTAATCCACCTTGGCTTATTTCTGCCTCAGATCCTTCGAACCAGCTGCTCCTTTGGCCTGGAGTGCTCTTTTTCAATGGCTACCCCTGCCCCTCATTATTAAGTCTTAACTTAAATAGCATCCCCTCAGAGAGGTTCTCTGACAGCTTGTTCTAAATCAGCCACACCAACCTTGCTCTGATTCTGGCTTCTCTCAGTCGCATTTCTCACAGTCTTCTGATTTATCTACCTGTTTGTTCCCATGTTAAAATGTGAGCATCATGAGGGAAGGGAATTGGCCCACCTTCATTGCCCCACCTCTGAACGGGGTCTGACAGATATTAAATAAATGCTAGTGGAATGAATGACCATGTTGCTCTTCTCCCGCAAAATGCCCACACCTGTTAGAGCTTCTGTTTTCCTGGTAACTCTTCCAGTGGGGCAATGTGAGAGTGCTTCATTTCACCCTCACCCCAAGAAAACATTAAAAAACATCATTCTCATTTAAGCTCTCTTTCTGCCTTTTAGAGCTATCCTCCCCTGCACACACCACTCCTCGCAGGGTCTGAGACTGGCATGCTCCCTGCTGGGAGCCAGGCCGGGACTCCCACTGTCATCTGCAGACGGTAGGTTGGCCACTCCCAGGTGCTGTGTCATAGGTATAATTTGCATCAGTGAAAGGTTCATCACCGACCAGTTGTCCTGCAACTTCTCTGCTGTCTTCTCCTTTCCAGTGAAGACACTTCAGGGATGCCTTAACTCTGAGAGTAAAAAATTTGTATTTCATGTTCAGGAGAGTTTTAGATTTCAAGCTGTTTCAGGTGAGTGGATTCTTCCTCACTCATTGGATTGTTGTCTTACATGACAGCAAGAAAAATAGAAGTAACACCAAAACTTCCTATCCTCTTTGCATTCCTGCCAATAGACAGCAAGCACTCCGCAACTGTTTCATGGGTACATTAAGAACGATTTGTGGCACTCAAAACCTTCAAAGAAAAGTCAGCTGTGCCCCTACTCAGCTGCATTACTGAAATTATTACTGGAGGTTAGAGATGCCCACCAAGGAAGTAAGTTTTCTCTTTGATGATTGACATTGTACAATTCAGTGCAGTGTCTAGACTAATTTAATCTCATTTCAAGGATAATTTTATTCTTGAAAATAAAAATAACGGTTACATTTTTAATGCAAAATATCTTCTCTTTTCTACAGTTATGGGTACCTTAAAATGGGGGCTCGTTGCACTCCTATGATAGTCATTCTTTTTCGTCATCACTGATTAGTGTGATGTCTGCCTTAACAGACTTCAGCCCTAAAATGAACTCTAGGGCCATTTAATCCCAAGTTAACTGAAAACAAATTTTTATGAATATTTAAGTCATTGTTCAGCACAGCATTCTATAGGCTTATTTGTTTGTCTTCTGTTAAATTCAGAATAATTCTAGGAATGTTGTTAGGATTAGACCGTGTATATTGGGTTGACACTAGGAGTGACAACTACTTCTAAATAGTTGGCCACAGTGATTTCTCTCCCTTTGCCTGGTAGTGTCTATTTCACTGAAACTGAATGAAGAATTCATTTATTCAGCAAATACTTACTGAACAATTTCTGTGTGCCAGGTGCTCTTTTCAGTGTTGCGAAGGCAGAGAGCAACAGAAACCTCCCACTTATGTGGAGCTTTTTTTTTTTTCTTTTTTGGTGTCATTAATATACAATTAATTACATGAGCAACACTGTGGTTACTAGACTCCCCCCATTATCAAGTCCCCGCCACATATACCATTATAGTCACTGTTCATCAGCATAGTAAGATGCTATAGGGTCACTACTTGTCTTCCCTGTGCTATACTGCCTTCCCTGTGCCCCCCGCCCCACCACATTATGTGTGCTAGTCGTAATGCCCCCTTTTCCCCTTATCCCTCCCTTCCCACCCATCCTCCCCAGTTCCTTTCCCTTTGGTAACTGTTAGTCGGTTCTTGGGTTCTGTGAGTCTGCTGCTGTTTTGTTCCTTCAGTTTTTTCTTTGTTCTTATACTCCACAGATGAGTTAAATCATTTGGTACTTGTCTTTCTCCACCAGGCTCATTTCACTGAGCATAATACCCTCTAGCTCCATCCATGTTTTGCAAATGGTAGGATTCATTTTCTTCTCATGGCTGAATAATATTCCATTGTTTATATGTACCACCTCTTCTTTATCCATTCATCTACTGATGGACACTTAGGTTGCTTCCATTTCTTTGCTATTGTAAATAGTGCTGTGATAAACATAGGGGTGCATATGCCTTTTTGAAACTGGGCTCCTGCAATCTTAGGGTAAATTCCTAGAAGTGGAATTCCTGGTTCAAATATTATTTCTATTTTAAATTTTTTGAGGAACCTCCATACTGCTTTCCAAAATGGTTGAACTAATTTACATTCCCACCAGCAGTGTAGGAGGGTTCCCCTTTCTCCACATCCTTGCCAACATTTGTTGTTGTTTGTCTTTTGGATGGTGGCCATCCTAACTGGTGTGAGGTGATATCTCACTGTGGTTTTAATTTGCATTTCTGTGATGATTAGCAATGTGGGGCATCTCTGATGTGCCTATTGGCCATCTGAATTTCTTCTTTGGAGAACTGTTCATATTCTCTGCCCATTTTTTAATTGGATTATTTACTTTTTGTTTGTGGAGGTGTGTGAGCTCTTTGTATATTTTGAATGTCAACCCCTTATCGGATCTGTCATTTATGAATATATTCTCCCATACTGTAGGATGCCTTTTTGTTCTATTGATCATGCCCTTCACTAAACAGAAGTTTTAGTTTGATATAGTCCCACTTGTTCATTTTTTCTTTTGTTTCCCTTGCCCAGGGAGATTTGTTCATGAAGAAGTTGCTCATGTTTATATTCGAGAGGTTTGCCTATGTTTTCTTCCAAGAGTTTTATGGTTTTATGACTTACATTCATGTCTTTGATCCATTTTGAGTTTACTTTTGTGTATGGAATTAGACAGTAATCCAGTTTAATTCTCTTACATGTAGCTTTCCAGTTTTTCCAACACCAGCTGTTGAAGAGGCTGTCATTTCCCCATTGTATATCCATGGCTCCTTTATCATATATTAATTGACCATATATGCTTGGGTTAATATCTGGACTCTCTATTCTGTTCCATTGGTCTATGGGTCTGTTCTTGTACCAGTACCAAATTATTTTGATTACTGTGGCTTTGTAGTAGAGCTTGAAGCTAGGAAGCGAGATCCCCCCAGGTTTATTCTTCCTTCTCAGGATTGCTTTGGCTTTTCGGGGTCTTTTGTGGTTCCATATGCATTTTAAAACTATTTGTTCCAGTTCATTGAAGAATGCTATTGGTATTTTGATAGAGATTGCACTGAATCTGTCAATTTCTTTAGGCAGGATGTCCATTTTGACAATATTATTTCTTTCTACCCAACAGCATGGGATGAATTTCCACTTATTAGTGTCCTCTTTAATTTCTCTTTAGAGTGTCTTGTAGTTTTCAGGGTATAGACATTTCACTCCCTTGGTTAGGTTTATTCCTACATATTTTATTCTTTTTGATGCAGTTGTGAATGGAATTATTTTTCTGATTTCTCTTTTTGCTAGTTCATCATTAGTGTATAGGTATGCAACAGATTTCTGTGTATTTATTATGTATCCTGCAACTTTGCTGAATTCAGATATTAGTTATAGTAGTTTTGGGGAGAATTCTCTAGGGTTTTTTATGTACAATATCATGTCATCTCCAAACAGTGACAGTTTGACTTCTTCCTTACCAGTTTGGGTGCCTTTTATTTCTTTGTGTTGTCTGATTTCCATTGCTAGGACCTCCAGTACTATGTTAAGTAGAAGTGGGGAGAGTGGGCATCATTGTCTTGTTCCTAATCTTAGATGAAAAGCTTTCAGCTTCTTGCTTTTAAGTATGATATTGGCTGTGGGTTTGTCATATATGGCCTTTATTATGTTGAGGTACTTACCCTCTATACCCATTTTGTTGAGAGTTTTTATCATGAATGGATGTTGAATTTTTATCGAATGCTTTTTCAGCATCTGTGGAGATGATCATGTGGTTTTTGTCCTTCTTTTTGTTGATGTGGTGGATGATATTGATGGATTTTCAAATGTTGTACCATCCTTGCATCCCTGGGTTGAATCCCACTTGATCATGGTGTATGATCCTCTTGATGTATTTTTGAATTTGGTTTGCTAGTATTTTGTTGAATATTTTTGCATCTGTGTTCATCAGGGATATTGGTCTGTAGTTCTCTTTTTTTGTGGTGTCTTGCCTGGTTTTGGTATTAGAGTGATGCTGACTTCAAAGAATGAGTTTGGAAGTATTCCCTCCTCTTCTATCTTTTTGGAAAACTTTAAGAAGAATGGGTATTATGTCTTCTCTGAATGTCTGATAAAATTCGGCGGTGAATCCATCTAGTCCAGGGTTTTTTTCTTGAGTAGTTTTTAAATTACTATTCAGTTTCATTGCTGGTAACTGGTCTGATCAGATTTTCTATTTCTTTCTGGGTCAGTCTTGGAAGGTTGTATTTTTCTAGAAAGTTATCCATTTCTTATGGATTATCCTGTTTGTTAGCATATAATTTTTCATACTATTCTCTAATAATTATTTGTATTTCTGTGGTGTCCATCATGATTTTTCCTTTCTCATTTCTGATTCTGTTTATGTGTGTAGATTCTATTTTTCTCTTAATAAGTACAGCTAGGGTTTTATCTATTTTGTTTATTTTCTCAAAGAACCAGCTATTGGTTTCATTAATTTCTTCTATTGTTTTATTCTTAATTTTATTTATTTCTTCTCTGATCTTTATTAAGTCCCTCCTTCTACTGGCTTTGGGCCTTATTTTTTCTTCTTTTTCCAGTTTCAATAATTGTGAATTTAGACTTTTAATTTGGTATTGTTCTTACTTCTTTAAATAGGCATGGATTGCTATATACTTTCCTCTTATGACTGCCTTTGCTGCATCCAACAGAATTTTGGGTCATTGTGCTGTTGTTTTCATTTGTCTCCATATACTGCTTGATCTCTGTTTTAATTTTGTCATTGATTCATTGATTATTTAGGAGCATGTTGTTAAGCCTCCATGTGTTTGTGGGTCTTTTTGTTTTCTTTGTACAATTTACTTCTAGTTTTATACCTTTGTCATCTGAGAAGTGGGTTTGTACAATTGCAATGTTTTTGAATTTACTGAGGCTCTTTTTGTGGCCTAGTATGTGGTCTATTATGTAAAATGTTCCTTGTTCACTTGAGAAGAATGTATATCCTGTTGGTTTTGGATGGAGTGTTCTGTAGATATCTGTTAAGTGCATCTGTTCTAGTGTGTTGTTCAGTGCCTCTGTGTCCTTACTTATTTTCTGTCTGGTGGATCTGTCCTTTGGCGTGAGTGGTGTGTTGAAGTCTCCTAAAATGTATGCATTGCATTCTATTTCCTCCTTTAATTCTGTTATTATTAGTTTCACATATGTCAGTGCTCCTGTGTTGAGTGCATAGATATTTATAATGGTTATATCCTCTTGTTGAACTGACCCCTTTATCATCATGTAATGTCCTTCTTTGTCTCTTGTGACTTTCTTTGTTTTGAAGTCTATTTTGTCTGATACAAGTACTGCAACTCCTGTTTTTTTCTCCCTATTAGTTGCATGAAATATCTTTTTTCCATCCCTTCACTTTTAGTCTGTGTATGTCTTTGGGTTTGAAGTGAGTGTCATATAAGCAGCATACAGATAGGTCTTGCTTTTTTATTGATTCTATACCTCTGTGTCTTTTGATTGGTGCATTCAGACCATTTACATTTAGGGTGATTATTGATAGATATGTACTTATTGTCATTTCAGGCTTTGGATTCTTGTTTACCAAAGGTTAAGGGCAGCTCTTTACTATCTAATCATCTAACTTAACTCCCTTACTACACTATTATAAACACAGTCTGATCATTCTTTATTTCTCTTCCTTCTTTTTCTTCCTCCTCCACTCTTTATATGTTAGGTGTTTTATTCTGTACTCTTTTGTGTTTCCTTTGACTGATTTTATGAATATATGATTTTATTTTGCATTTAGTTAGTATTTGGGTCATCTACTTTCTTTTCTGTGGTTTTATTTTCTCTGGTGACAGCTATTTAGCCTTAGGCATACTTTCATCTAGAGTAGTCCCTTTAAAATACACTGTAGAGATGGTTTGTGGGAGGTAAATTCCCTCAACTTTGGCTTATCTGGGAATTGTTTAATCCTTCCTTCAAATTTAAATCATAGTCTTTCTGGACAGAGTATTATTGGTTCGAGACCCTTCTGTTTCATTACGTTGAATATATCATGCCATTCCCTTCTGGCCTTTAAGGTTTCTGCTGAGAAATCTGATGATAGCCTGATGGATTTTCCTTTGTAGGTGGATCTTTTTTCTCTCTCTGGCTGCCTTTAATACTCTGTCCTTGTCTTTGATCTTTGCCATTTTAATTATTGAATGTCTTGGTGTTGTCCTTGGTACCCTTGTGTTGGGGAGATCTGTGGACTTCCATGGCCTGAGATACTATTCCCTTCCTCAGATTAAGGGAGTTTTCAGCAATTATTTCTTCAAAGACACTTTCTATCCCTTTTTCTTTCTCTTCTTCTTCTGGAACCCCTATAATGCAAATATTGTTCTGTTTGGATTGGTCACACAGTTCTCTTAATGTTCTAGAGATCCTTTTTTCTCTGTCTGCCTCAGCTTCTCTGTATTCCTGTTGTTTGATTTCTATTCCATTAACAGTCTCTTCCACCTCATCCTGTCTGCTCTTAAATCCTTCCAGTTTTTTTCATTTCTGTTATTTCCCTCCTGAATTCATCCCTTAGCTCTTGTATATTTCTCTGTAGCTCCATCAGCATGATTATGACTTTTATTTTGAATTCTTTTTCAAGAATATTGGTAATTTCAGTTTCACCAAGCCCTCTTTCTGGTGTTTGAAGGATTTTAGATTGAACAAGGTTCTTCTGCCTTTTCTGGGCAATGGCAGTGGTTGCTAGCAAGGGGCACATGTGTCAGCTGGGAGAATAAAGTCCCTTCCTGCTTGTCACTTGCCTTGCCTGTCCCCGCTATTTGTGCCATTTAACCACACACAGGAAACAGCCTCTGGGTTAACCCCCAGGCTGCCATGGGCTGGTCAGCCATCAGGATGGCCTAGGGTGCTTACTGGGGTCATTGGTGAGTGATGCGTGTTCTGCTGTGAGAACAAAGCCCCTTCATGCCTTCCAGACTCTGCACCCATTTCCACTGTCTGTGCCAGTCTACCACATGCAGGGAACAGCCTTTGGTTCTGGGCCAGTTAGCCCCATGCAGGGAGAAGCCTCTGTGTTAAGTTGTGTGTTGCTGTAGGCAGCGCTGCTCTCCACCTCGTCTGCAGCAATGGCAGGGACAGCCGGCTCACTCTCAGGTGCTGGCAGGGATGAAGGAACGGCAGGCTGCTTATCACTGTGAGGGTCCTCGCAGCTACATTGTCACTCAAGGCGATAGGGTGACAGAAGTTCCTTAAAGTTCTCAGCCTGCTGGGCTGAGCGTACCAGTATGGTTTTGTCCGCATCTTAAACCCTGTCTCTTTAAGAACTTTAAAGTGCCTTTTTTTCTTTTGTCCCAGGGCAGCTGGCTGTGAGAACCTGTTCACAGTCTTAGTCTCAGATTTTACTTTTCTACTACTCTAATATCCAGAGCACCATGCAATGTGTGTCTGTGCTCCTGGGAAAGATTACTAGGGCTGGTTATTTAGCAGTCCTGTGCTTCCACTCCCTCCCCACTCTGATTCTTTTCCTTCTGCCAGTGAGCTGGGGTTGAGGGAGTGCTTGGATCCCGCCGGGTCACAGCTCTGCACCTTATCCGTTACCCTGAGATGATGGGTTCTCGTAGATGTAGCCTGGCTTGTTTACTGTATCTTCTGGTCACTCTTTTAGGAATAGTTGTATTTGCTGTATTTTCAAAATATATATGGTTTGGGGAGGATATTTCAGCCACCCTACTCACGCCACCATCTTTGGGTGATTCCATGGAGCTTTAAGAAGCTCCCAAATATCCTCAACAAACAAATGGGAGAAGGGCACAGCAGAGAACCTGACTCACTCTCAGGTGTCCTTTTGAAACCCCCTTCAAGAGGACAGACAGACACAAGTTGAAATGAGACAGTTGGAACCTGATTTGGAGAATATGATAAAGCAATACTGTGGTGTAGTTTAAACACTGCAAAAATATAGAAGCTTGTTAGAACAATAAAAAAATAGCAGGTTGATAAAACTTTGGCTTAAAAAGGATTATTTTTCAAGTATACCATTTTAATACTATTTTACTTTCAAGTTCACAGATTCTGCCCAATTTTGCCCCCACCATGCCCTCCCAGCCTCTGTTGTCAGTGTCTAATGCATGCTTCCAGAGTTTCTCTGTATACAAAATATGAATATTTTGAATACATATGGAAATATATTGAAATTTTACACAAAATATGAACTCATATTTGCCCCCTTCATAAAGTAACAGATAATAAACTGTTCTTCTGTGCAATGTATGTCTTTCTCCTAACAAATCAGTACTAAGAGAGCATCCTCGTTCTTTTTTTTTTTTCTTCAACAGTACAGAGTAGGCCATTGTATGGATGTACCACAATTTAAATAGTGACCTATTGATGGACATTTGGGCTATGGCCAATCCTTTGCTCTTAAATAATGCCACAGTAAATAACTTTGTACATAGGTTGTTCTGCCTGTACAAAATTACTTGTGTATAAATTTGTAAAGTAGAATTGCAGGTCATGAGGTGTATATATAATTTTGATAGATATCTTGTCAAGTTACTAGAGGGGTAATTTACCCAGAGGGGTTTTGTCTTATTCTCACCACTGTTAGAAACTGTGAGAGTGGCTGATACCTGCATCTGGACTTCTTGCCCATCTGGTAGGTTAAATGGTTTTGAGAGCAATTTCAGTTTAGGGGCACTATTTGTTCAGAGCTTTCAGTGGTATTTTGTAAAAGAGAAGGCTCAGAAGAGTAAACAGAAATACAGTTCAGCTCTTTTCATTATACAAAAGGACTACTAAAGGGCATCTTAGATCTTAATTATATAATTTAAGACAATGGTTGTTCATGTTTAAAATGCTGCATTTTAAATACTGAAAAAATACAGAATAAAACTGCTTCTCTGCCTCATGATGTACCTAGGTGACCTGGGTATTAAATATAGTCCAGAGCAGTGGTTTTTAATACTTTCAGTTAACCAGTCTATTTTTTTTTTTTTTTTAATAATTATTTTTTATTGAAGGGTAGTTGATGCACAGTATTACATTACATTAGTTTCAAGTGTACAACACAGTGGTAGAACATTTATATACATAATTCTAGGTTCCAGCTATCACCCTACCAAGCTGTTACAATATCTTGACTATATTCCTTATGCTATACATTACATCCCGGTTACTTATTTATTTTACCATTGGAAGTCTGTTTTTTTTTTTTTTTTTTTTGTGAGGGCATCTCTCATATTTATTGATCAAATGGTTGTTAACAACAATAAAATTCTATATAGGGGAGTCAATGCTCAATGCACAATCATTAATCCACCCCAAGCCTAATTTTCGTCAGTCTCCAATCTTCTGAGGCATAACAAACAAGTTCTTACATGTAGAACAAATTCTTACATAATGAATAAGTTACATGGTGAACAGTACAAGGGCAGTCATCACAGAAACTTTTGGTTTTGCTCATGCATTATGAACTATAAACAGTCAGTTCAAATATGAATACTCATTTGGTTTTTATACTTGATTTATATGTGGATACCACATTTCTCTCTTTATTATTATTTTTAATAAAATGCTGAAGTGGTAGGTAGATACAAGATAAAGGTAGAAAACATAGTTTAGTGTTGTAAGAGAGCAAATATAGATGATCAGGTGTGTGCCTGTAGACTATGTGTTAATCCAAGCTAGACCAGGGCAATAAAACATCCACGTATGCAGAAGAACAGGGGGGGGTGAGGTTCTAAGCCTCACCTCTATTGATCCCCAATTTCTCACCTGATGGCCCCCCTGCGACTGTGCCTGTCTTAGGTTGTTCCTCCCTTGAGGAATCTTACCCGTCTCTGGCTAACCAGTCATCTTCCGGGGCCATACAGGGAGATGTAAAGTTGGTAAGTGAGAGGGAAGCCTTATTATTTGAAAAGGTTAGCTTTTTACTTCTTTGCATATTTATGCCCTGTGGCTTCTATGCCCAGCATTTGTCTTGAGGTATCTTTACCACTTGGAGGAGTTATGATACTCGGTAAATTTGATATGAGGCACGAATTCTATTTAAGGGTTGTAATTAGGAAGGAAGAAGAAAAGCTATAGAAGTAGCAGGCAGAAGAAAACATGGGAAGATTGATTATTTCTTTGACATATCTTCTTGTAGAGTAACTTCAGCGTATATAGGTTTTAAGCTACTACTTAAATTGCGCACACACATTAACATAATAGGAGTATAGTTACATAACCAAAGCATATCTGTAATTACCAGCCATCTCCAGTGAAACCAAGAAAACCATTAAGGCACCTTAGGCATTTGTGAAAACTTATGTATGATATGGTGGATATTGTCCAACTGAACTTGAACAGTCTGAGAGAAATCAGACAAATTAAAACAACCCATTCCTGGGGACTGTTCACATGCCATATGTTCTTTTAACAGTAAATAGTCTGTAGTTGTAAGAGTTTGGAGCGCTACAATTTGCACTTCTCCAAATTCTTGGTTGAGTTCCAACAGTATAGATCCAGTCAAATTTGTTGTTTTACTGTATGCACAGGCCAGCTTAGATATCTCCTTCCTCATTCCCATGGCAAGTCCAGGAACTGGTGGGATGAGTGCATCTACACCTGTAGCAGTGTGTGGATCTTTGTTGGGGTTTTTTGATGATCATCTTCTGGCATGAGTCTTCCAGAGAGTGCAGATGTTGGAAGTTCTTTTTCATATCGTATCTTAGTTCATTTTCGGGGTAGCCCAATTAGGCTTTGATCCTCTGTATAAACACAAACAGACCCTTTGCCTACACTTTTATATGCCCTTTATACCCTTGTGTAGAACTCGTTGGAGGTTACCACACAGGAACTGCCCTTTTTTTTTTTTTTTTGCTTTGTTTTTGGTATCACTAATCTACACTTACATGACGAATATTATGTTTACTAGGCTCTCCCCTATACCAGGTCTCCCCTATAAACCCCTTTACAGTCACTGTCCATCAGCATAGCAAAATGTTGTAGAATCACTACTTGCCTTCTCTGTGTTGTACAGCCCTCCCTTTTCTCCTACCCCCCCATGTATGTTAATCTTAATACCCCCCTACTTCTCCCCCCCTTATCCCTCCCTACCCACCCATCCTCCCCAGTCCCTTTCCCTTTGGTACCTGTTAGTCCATTGTTGAGTTCTGTGATTCTGCTGCTGTTTTGTTCCTTCAGTTTTTCCTTTGTTCTTATATTCCACAGATAAGTGAAATCATTTGGTATTTCTCTTTCTCCGCTTGGCTTGTTTCACTGAGCATAATACCCTCCAGCTCCATCCATGTTGCTGCAAATGATTGGATTTGCCCTTTTCTTATGGCTGAGTAGTATTCCATTGTGTATATGTACCACATCTTCTTTATCCATTCATCTATTGATGGACATTTAGGTTGCTTCCAATTCTTGGCTATTGTAAATAGTGCTGCGATAAACATAGGGGTGCATCTGTCTTTCTCAAACTTGATTGCTGCATTCTTAGGGTAAATTCCTAGGAGTGGAATTCCTGGGTAAAATGGTAAGTCTGTTTTGAGCATTTTGATATACCTCCATACTGCTTTCCACAATGGCTGAACTAACTTACATTCCCACCAGCAGTGCAGGAGGGTTCCCCTTTCTCCACAGCCTCGCCAACATTTGTTGTTGTTTGTCTTTTGGATGGCAGCCATCCTTACTGGTGTGAGGTGATACCTCATTGTAGTTTTAATTTGCATTTCTCTGATAATTAGCGATGTGGAGCATCTTTTCATGTGTCTGTTGGCCATCTGTATTTCTTTTTTGGAGAACTGTCTGTTCAGTTCCTCTGCCCATTTTTTAATTGGGTTATTTGTTTTTTGTTTGTTGAGGCGTGTGAACTCCTTATATATTCTGGACGTCAAACCTTTATCGGATGCGTCATTTTCAAATATATTCTCCCATACTGTAGGGATCCTTCTTGTTCTATTGATGGTGTCTTTTGCTGTACAGAAGCTTTTCAGCTTAATATAGTCCCACTTACTCATTTTTGCTGTTGTTTTCCTTGCCTGGGGAGATATGTTCAAGAAGAGGTCACTCATGTTTATGTCTAAGAGGTTTTTGCCTATGTTTTCTTCCAAGAGTTTAATGGTTTCATGGCTTATATTCAGGTCTTTGATCCATTTTGAGTTTACTTTTGTATATGGGGTTAGACAATGGTCCAGTTTCATTCTCCTACATGTCGCTGTCCAGTTTTGCCAGCACCACCTGTTGAAGAGACTGTCATTTCGCCATTGTATGTCCATGGCTCCTTTATCAAATATTAATTGACCGTATATGTCTGGGTTAATGTCTGGATTCTCTAGTCTGTTCCATTGGTCTGTGGCTCTGCTCTTGTGCCAGTACCAAATTGTCTTGATTACTATGGCTTTATAGTAGAGCTTGAAGTTGGGGAGTGAGATCCCCCCTACTTTATTCTTCTTTCTCAGGATTGCTTTGGCTATTCGGGGTCTTTGGTGTTTCCATATGAATTTTTGAATTATTTGTTCCAGTTCATTGAAGAATGTTGCTGGTAGTTTCATAGGGATTGCATCAAATCTGTATATTGCTTTGGGCAGGATGGCCATTTTAACGATATTAATTCTTCCTACCCACGAGCATGGGATGAGTTTCCATCTGTTAGTGTCCCCTTTAATTTCTCTTAAGAGTGACTTGTAGTTTTCAGAGTATAAGTCTTTCACTTCTTTGGTTAGGTTTATTCCTAGGTATTTTATTTTTTTTGATGCAATTGTGAATGGAGTTGTTTTCCTGATTTCTCTTTCTGTTGGTTCCTTGTTAGTATATAGGAAAGCCACAGATTTCTGTGTGTTGATTTTGTATCCTGCAACTTTGCTGTATTCCGATATCAGTTCTAGTAGTTTGGGGTGGAGTCTTTAGGGTTTTTTATGTACAGTATCATGTCATCTGCAAATAGTGACAGTTTAACTTCTTCTTTACCAATCTGGATTCCTTGTATTTCTTTATTTTGTCTGATTGCCGTGGCTAGAACCTCCAGTACTATGTTAAATAACAGTGGAGAGAGTGGGCATCCCTGTCTAGTTCCCGATCTCAGTGGAAATGCTTTCAGCTTCTCGCTGTTCAATATAATGTTGGCTGTGGGTTTATCATAGATGGCCTTTATTATGTTGAGGTACTTGCCCTCTATTCCCATTTTGCTGAGAGTTTTTAACATGAATGGATGTTGAACTTTGTCAAATGCTTTTTCAGCATCTATGGAGATGATCATGTGGTTTTTGTCTTTCTTTTTGTTGATGTGGTGGATGATGTTGATGGACTTTCGAATGTTGTACCATCCTTGCATCCCTGGGATGAATCCCACTTGGTCATGGTGTATGATCCTTTTGATGTATTTTTGAATTCGGTTTGCTAATATTTTGTTGAGTATTTTTGCATCTACGTTCATCAGGGATATTGGTCTATAGTTTTCTTTTTTGGTGGGGTCTTTGCCTGGTTTTTGTATTAGGGTGATGTTAGCTTCATAGAATGAGTTTGGGAGTATCCTCTCCTCCTCTATTTTTTGGAAAACTTTAAGGAGAATGGGTATTATGTCTTCCCTGTATGTCTGATAAAATTCCGAGGTAAATCCATCTGGCCCGGGGGTTTTGTTCTTTGGTAGTTTTTTGATTACCGCTTCAATTTTGTTGCTGGTAATTATTCTGTTTAGATTTTCTGTTTCTTCCTGGGTCAATCTTGGAAGGTTATATTTTTCTAGGAAGTTGTCCATTTCTCCTAGGTTTCCCAGCTTGTTAGCATATAGGTTTTCATAGTATTCTCCAATAATTCTTTGCATTTCCGTGGGGTCCGTCGTGATTTTTCCTTTCTCGTTTCTGATACTGTTGATTTGTGTTGACTCTCTTTTCTTCTTAATAAGTCTGGCTAGAGGCTTATCGATTTTGTTTATTTTCTCGAAGAACCAGCTTGGTTTCATTGATTTTTGCTATTGTTTTATTCTTCTCAATTTTATTTATTTCTTCTCTGATCTTTATTATGTCCCTCCTTCTGCTGACCTTAGGCCTCATCTGTTCTTCTTCTTCCAATTTCGATAATTGTGACATTAGACCATTCATTTGGGATTGTTCTTCCTTTTTTAAATACGCTTGGATTGCTATATACTTTCCTCTTAAGACTGCTTTTGCTGTGTCCCACAGAAGTTGGGGCTTAGTGTTGTTGTTGTCATTTGTTTCCATATATTGCTGGATCTCCATTTTGATTTGGTCATTGATCCATTGATTATTTAGGAGCGTGTTGTTAAGCCTCCATGTGTTTGTGAGCCTCTTTGCTTTCTTTGTACAGTTTATTTCTAGTTTTATGCCTTTGTGGTCTGAAAAGTTGGTTGGTAGGATTTCAATCTTTTGGAATTTACTGAGGCTCTTTTTGTGGCCTAGTATGTGGTCTATTCTGGAGAATGTTCCATGTGCACTTGAGAAGAATGTATATCCCAGTGCTTTTGGATGTAGAGTTCTATAGATGTCTATTAGGTCCATCTGCTCTACTGTGTTGTTCAGTGCTTCCGTGTCCTTACTTATTTTCTGCCCAGTGGATCTATCCTTTGGGGTGAGTGGTGTGTTGAAGTCTCCTAGAATGAATGCATTGCAGTCTATATCCCCCTTTAGTTCTGTTAGTATTTGTTTCACATATGCTGGTGCTCCTGTGTTGGGTGCATATATATTTAGAATGGTTATATCCTCTTGTTTGACTGAGCCCTTTATCATTATGTAGTGTCCTTCTTTATCTCTTGTTACTTTCTTTGTTTTGAAGTCTATTTTGTCTGATATTAGTACCGCAACCCCTGCTTTCTTCTCACTGTTGTTTGCTTGAAATATGTTTTTCCATCCGTTGACTTTTAGTCTGTACATGTCTTTGGGTTTGAGGTGAGTTTCTTGTAAGCAGCATATAGATGGGTCTTGCTTTTTTATCCATTCTGTTACTCTGTGTCTTTTGATTGGTGCATTCAACCCATTAACATTTAGGGTGACTATTGAAAGATATGTACTTATTGCCATTGCAGGCTTTAAATTCGTGGTTACCAAAGGTTCAAGGTTAGCCTCTTTAGTATCTTACTGCCTAACTCAGCTTGCTTATTGAGCTGTTATATACACTATCTGGAGATTCTTTTCTTCTCTCCCTTCTTGTTCCTCCTCCTCGATTCTTCATATGTTGGGTGTTTTGTGCTGTGCTCTTTCTAGGAGTGCTCCCATCTAGAGCAGTCCCTGTAAGATGTTCTGTAGAGGTGGTTTGTGGAAAGCAAATTCCCTCAGCTTTTGTTTGTCTGGGAATTGTTTAATCCCATCGTCATATTTGAATGATAGTCGTGCTGGATACAGTATCCTTGGTTCAAGGCCCTTCTGTTTCATTGTATTAAATATATCATGCCATTCTCTTCTGGCCTGTAGGGTTTCTGTTGAGAAATCTGACGTTAGCCTGATGGGTTTCCCTTTATAGGTGACCTTTTTCTCTCTAGCTGCCTTTAACACTCTTTCCTTGTCCTTGATCTTTGCCATTTTAATTATTATGTGTCTTGGTCTTGCCCTTTTTGGATCCTTTCTGTTGGGGGTTCTGTGTATTTCCGTGGTCTGTTCGATTACTTCCTCCCCCAGTGTGGGGAAGTTTTCAGCAATTATTTCTTCTAAGATACTTTCCATCTCTTTTCCTCTCTCTTCTTCTTCTGGGACCCCTATAATACGGATATTGTTCCTTTTGGATTGGTCACACAGTTCTCTTAATATTGTTTCATTCCTGGAGATCCTTTTGTCTCTCTCTCTGTCAGCTTCTATGCGTTCCTGTTCTCTGATTTCAATTCCATCAATGGCCTCTTGCATCCTATCCATTCTGCTTATAAACCCTTCCAGAGTTTGTTTCATTTCTGCAATCTCCTTTCTGGCATCTGTGATCTCCTTCCGGACTTCATCCCATTTCTCTTGCGTATCTCTCTGCATCTCTGATTCTTATTTTGAATTCTTTTTCAGGGAGACTGGTTAGGTCTGTCTCCTTCTCTGGTGTTGTCTCTGTGATCTTTGTCTGCCTGTAGCTTTGCCTTTTCATGGTGATAGGAATAGTCTGCAGAACTGGGACGAGTGACGGCTGGAAGGACTTCCTTTCTTGTTGGTTTGTGGCTCTCCTCTCCTGGGAGAACAGCGGCCTCTAGTGGCTTGTGCTGGGCAGCTGCGCGCAGTCAGGGTTTCTGCTTCCTGCCCAGCTGCTATGGAGTTAATCTCCGCTGTTGCTGTGGGCGTGGCCTGGCTCGGGCAGCTACTCCAAAATGGTGGAGTCGCGTTGGAGCAGGAGCTGCTGGGAGGCTATTTATCTCCGTAAGGGGCCTCCCTGCTCCCTGCAGCCCAGGGCTTAGGGTGCCCAGAGATCCCGGATTCCCTACCTCTGGATTAAGTGACCCGCCCTGCCCCTTTAAGACTTCCAAAAAGCACCCGCCAAAACAAAACAACGCCCACCAAAAAAAAGAAAAAAAATTTTTTTAATTAAAAAAAAAAAAAAAGGTGGTCGTTCGTTTTTCTTTATTCTCCGGTGCCAGCCTCAGGCCTCTGCTCACCGGTCTTTCTGCCCTGTTTCCCTAGTATTGGGGTCCTTATCCCTTTAAAACTCCCAAAAAGCGCTCGCCAAAACAGAACAGCAAAAAAGCAAAAAAAAAAAATGGTCGCGCGCTTTTCTCATGCCCTCAGTCGTCCAGCCTCCAGTGCCTGCTCACTGTTCTTGCTGCCCTGTTTTCCTAGTATCGAGCGCCCTGCACTCTGGCCCGAATGGCTGGGGCTGGGTGTTCGGCAGTCCTGTGCTCCGTCTCCCTCCCGCTCTGCCTGTTCTTCTCCCGCCGGGAGCTGGGGGTAGGGGCGCTCGGCTCCCGCGGGGCCGGGGCTTGTATCTTACCCCCTTCGCGAGGCGCTGGGTTCTCTCAGGTGCGGATGTGGTCTGGATATTGTCCTGTGTCCTCTGGTCTTTATTCTGGGAAGGGTTGTCTTTGTTATATTTTCCTAGATATATGTTGTTTTGGGAGGAGATTTCCGCTGCTCTACTCACGCCGCCATCTTCTGCCCCTCTCTAACCAGTCTATTTTTTATAATAACTAAGATTGAATGATATTGTGGCAGCCATTGTTCTTAGTGTTTTATACATAGTACTTCATTTAATTTTCATTGCAACCTTATGAGATAGCTACTAATAACTACATTTTGAGACATAGAAAGTTTAGCAATTGGCTAGAATATGGTAGAACTAGAATTTGAATTCAGGTAATCTCTTCTCATAGGCTGAGCTCTTAGCCACTCTGCTTTCCTGGGTTACATGGTAACATCTCACTGGTGCCACAGAAAATTGGCTGCATGGCCATCCTGCCCAAAGCAATTTACATATTCACTGCATTCATGGCATTTTTCAATGAACTAGAGCAAATAATCCTAAAATTTATATGGAACCATAAAAGACCCCAAATAGCCAAAGCAATCTTGAGAAATAATAAAGCTGGGCTGGTGTCACACTCCCTAATTTCAAGCTATACTACAAAGCTACAGTAATTAAAACAGTATGGTACTGACACAAGAACAGACCCATAGATCAATGGAACAGAATAGAAAGCCCAGATATAAACCCACACATATGTGGTCAATTAATATACGTCAAAGGAGCCATGAATATAAAATGGAAAAAAGACAGTCTTTTCAATAAATGGTGCTGGGAAAACTGGACAGCTATATGTAAGAGAATGAAATTAGATCACTGTCTTATACTATATACAAAAGGGAACTCAAAATGGATTAAAGACTTAAATGTAAGACAGGAAACCATAAAACTCTTAGAAGAAAACATAGGCAAGAATCTCATGAACATCATCATGAGAAATTTCTGGATACATCTCCCCAGGCAAGGGAAGCAAAACCAAAAATAAACAATGGGACTACATCAAACTGAAAAGCTTCTGCACAGCAAAGGAAACCCTCAGAAAGACAACTACCATATGGAAGGAGATATTTGCAAATGATATATCCAATAAGGGGCTAACATTCAAAATAGGTAAAGAACTCATACAATTCAACACCAAAAAAATTAATAATCCAATTAAAAAATGGGCAGAGGAACTGAACAGACATTTTTCTAAAGAAGACTTACAAAGAGCTAACAGACATGAGAATAAATGCTCAATATCACTAATCATCAGGGAAATGTAAATCAAAACCATAATGAGGTATCGTCTTATACCAGTCATAATGACCACCATCCAAAACACAAGAAATAACAAGTGTTGGTAAGGATGTGGAGAAATGGGAACCTTCTTACACTGGTGGTAATAAATTGGTCCAGCCACTGTGGAAACAATATGGACATTCCTCAAAAAACTAAGCACTGTATGACCTAGCAATTCCACTTCTGAGAATTTACCCAAAGAAAACAAAATCACTAATTCAAAAAGACATATGTACATATATGTTCACTGCGGCATTATATACAATAGCAAAGATATGGAAGCAACCCAAATGCCCATTGATAGATGAATGGATAAAGAGGATGTGGTGTGAGACAACATGGTTGGGCCTAGAGGGTATTATTCTAAGTGATATAAGTCAGACAGAAAAAGACAAATACCATATGATCTCACTTATATGTGGAATCTAAAAAGCAAACAAACAAAAAAAATAGACCCACAAATATGGACCACAGACTGTTGGTTACCATAGGAAAGGGGGTAGAGGATGGGTGAAGTAGGTGAAGGGCATAAAGAGGTACAAACTGCAAGTTGTAAAATAAGTTAGACATTCGAGTGGAAATACAACATAAAGAATACAACCAATAATATTGTAATATCTTAGTATTATAATTGGGTAACTTTTTGTGGCAAACATCTAGTAATGTATGTAATTATTGAGTCAACATAATACTGCATATCAAATTTATTGCAATAAAAAAAGTTAAAAAATATATTGAAAACCAAAAAAAAAAAAAAGAACCTTGTACATTACCCTTGGGTAGAGGGATGACTTGATTGTTTTCTCTGCTGAGTATAAGAAATACTTATCTCCTTGGTTTCTAAGTGTTAGGAATCGTAATCATTATAAAACACTAAACTGAGCACATCACTCTCTGATCTCATTATCTTGAGGGCAAAATCCAAATATATAACAAGCTTACCAGGCACTTCAAGGACCAGCCTTTACCCATTTCAGCCAAGCTGACTTTCCTTTTGTTCCCACACATACAAACTACGTTTTCCTTTGCTCCATAAGGCCTTTGCACATACTGTTACTCTGCCTTCAGTAACCCCACCCCACCTTGCTTGATTCCTCATCATCCTTCAGTCTGAGTTGAGAGGCCCTTTCTTCAGGAAGCCTTCCCTGAACTTCCTGACCTAGGGGGTGGGAGTGAGGGATGCCTTGGCAATATGTTCCTATAGAGTCTGGATTTTAACTATCCAGTTATCTGCCCCACACCCCCATATTATAGTTATTTGTTTCCCCAGCTAGATGACAAATTCTGTGACAGCAGGGATAAGGTCTGTCCAGTTCACCTGCCCATAACACTCACATATCTAGGTGAAAGTTAAATAAGGTTTCTAAATATGAGGCAAAAGAAGTGGTAACATAGCACAAATGCAAGGAACTGTTTGTTGTCAGAGGTGAGGCTCTACTCCTATGTAATTACTAGAAATTTCCATAATTATGGAAACACATATTCTTTTATTACTGAAACTTGTCTTAAGTGGGTAGTCAGCAACAAATTCATAAGCTTAAATCCTAAACTTTCTGCTGCCCATTTCACTTCCCAAGACTAAACTCCATTTTGGGGAATCTGAAGAATGGAGCTTTGTATCCCCAGTTATATGCACAAACTCAAACATTTTTTAGGGCTGAAGTGGGTTCACTTATCAACTATGAGCCTGACATTGGGAGAACCTGCTTTGGACATGGTTAAGAACTTAGAAATACTTTGGAGAGCAATTCACCCCCATACTGCTTGCCAGTAGTAATTGTAACCTGCAGTTAGCCAGTTCTAGGTAATGAGAGTATCCTTTTCTTAAATCTGCTATGGAATTTGTCTGGTGGACTTCAAGAATTTTTTAGACCTGGGAAGATTTTTTTTTCCCCCTAAAACATGCCTTTCAAAATGAAAGTATTTTTGAGAAGAAGAAAGTTGTAACATATGTTTAAGATGAAAATCTTTGCAAAGTAAATTTGTATACCCCTTTTATAGCTGTCAAGAGCAACGTAAAGTTGATATCATGAGACTTTTAATAGTACCTGTAGATATCAGACATACTGGAACCCCTATGTTAGGATGAATATTATTTGATGAAGGGAAGAAAAAAGAAAACTTTCCAAATTGTATTTGTATCCTTCAGTCCGTAAGCATTAAATAAATTTAGGATTTAAGACTTTCCCCCTAAGAGTAGAGGTAACATTTGGGCACATCCTTAGGTCTTGCTTTCTGTGTCTATATCAGGCATGGCTGAAAAGGACATAAACCCTATCTGGTATGTGTTTGTGTGGCTTTTCTTAAACCAGTCTTCTCCCTTTAAATACTTAGTGCATAAAAATAGCTAAGAAAAATGGTAGATCCATAGAATATTAGGGGACTAATAATATTAGTGGAGAACTGACATGAAATGCAAGCTGAGCACATGCACTAACTTGAGTTTGAAGACAAAGATGAGCGAGGTGACCTTAGGCCAACTGTGCCATCTGTTTATATTCATGATGGCATCAGAGGGTGAACCTCCTTCAAGTCTGAAGCTACTTATATTGTGGTCATCAGTTCTTTCAGGTAAAAAGTTAAGTATTTAAGTGTACATTTTTCCTGGCCTGTAATGTGGCCCACCAAGTGAGTCAACCCTCTGGTTGCCTGGAAAAAATTCTTTCTTGACTGTGAGGTCAGAATGAGTGACTCAGTGCTGTTAAGGAATGTTATATTAACTGAATTCATGAGACAGCTAGTTTGTGTAGGGATGGCAAATAACTTCCATAATAGCATATAATTCCAATTCACTTTATATGTAAGAATCCTATAATTTTAAAGTTTTTCTTCAGGACTCAGTAGGAATAAATATGTAGCCTATATTTGAGCTACCAGGATCTGTTGATTCTATGCACAACATACTACCTCTTGAACTCCCTGACTTAAGAATTGAAGGAACCTGTACAGTAGTGACATGGGAAAGAACAGTGTGAAAGTTAAGCATGAAATTAGTAGTCTAGTGCTAGGAGGAGGTTGTGCTGAATAAATATCTGCCCTGTGTCTGCTCATACCTGTGCCTGAATCACCTTCCTCCTGCCTAACACAGACAGGTTACTAGGCAACGGGAGTGATTCAGACAATCTGAACACCTCACCACAGTGAAATGTCCTTCTGCAATATTTCTAGGAAATGGCCCTCTTTAGTCACTGGGGAGTGGTGTAAACATTCACACTGACCCAGAGCTAGCAGCCATGTGGGGAAGGTGGGGCCAGCTAATACTGGAAAGGAAGTCACTTCACAGAGCAAACACTGATTGTTACCTGCTGGTAACTATGGGGAGGAGGGGAGGGAAAGGTGAAATCTCTCCCTGGAAGGACTCATGGAAAGGAAATCCTTTGCTTTCAGTGGGAAAAAAGCATTCCTAAATGTAAAAAATTAGACCAAGACTTCAGAAAAATCACAACATAGCATGGGGGCTAGGAGCATGAACTCTGGAACCAGATTACCTGGATTCAAATCCCACGTCTGCCCACTCGCTAGATTTCTGTGTTTCACTTCTTCATGGGTCACATGGAGGTAATAATGGTACCTACCCCATAAAGTGGTCATGCTTATTAACATGTTAGTATTTGAGAAGCACCGAGTCCATTATCATAAGCCTGGGGAAGTGCCATCATGCTCTCTACCTTCCCTCCACACAATTCCCTAAGATGTGGAAACAGAATTGTGGAAAAAGGAAGGAAAAGCCAAAGATAGGAGGGAGCTTTTCAAGGATTCATCTATTCTTTGATCATTTTAAGAACTGCAGTGATACAGGGAAGGCAGTATAGCACAGAGAAGACAAGTACTGACTGTCGCATCTTACTATGCTGATGGACAGTGACTGCAGTGGGGTATGGGTTGTGGGGGGACTCTACTATATGGGTGAATGTAGTAACCACATTGTTTTTTTGTGAAACCTTCATAAGAGTGTATATCAATGATTAATAAAAAAAGGACTACGTGATAGAAATTAGAATTATGGCATCTTAAACCTCTCTAAAGTTTTCAGATTATGTAGTTTGAAAGTTTTTGATATATTGAAAAACTACATCTAGATTATGCAGGGGTGGGGGTGCAGAGACTGCTTGGGGACTTCCAGGGTTATCTGTAATGTTCTGAAGCTATAAGTGGGTTTTTGCTTTATTGGTTTTTATACCTTATATTCCCCTTTTAATATAAGATACATTGTAACAAAAAATGCAATCACACAATGTAAACCACTGTTAAGTTGGCTGAAATTTGGGGGCCTTGTGTCACATAATGCAGACACATTATAACTCATTTAGAAAAAGGAAGGTACCTGAGGTTCCTTGGAGAAGAATGAGATACATTCAGTCTTTAAGTGTGTGAGCTGACATACTCAGTCGCAGCCATTCTAGTGCCTCTGGGTGCTAGGCCCTGGGCTGGTGGCCAGCACACCAACCCGAGTGAGACCAGGGCTGCCGTTGCACCTCCTCGCCCACCTTGCAAAAGCCCTGTGGAGGCCAAACAGTGCAAAACTCGTGCTGAGGGAACATAATGGGAGGATCGTAGGTAAGGCGGAATCGCTCCAGCATTCAATCCCACTCTGATCTTTTGAGAGTTCTAACGCCCATTTAAAATTTGTTGTGGCTATTGATATGTTTGGACTAACTCCTGCCGTTTGCAAGTAATGGTGTTTGTGACCTGAACTGAGCAGAGTTAAGTAGGTAGATGAGGGATTAAAATGGACAGGACCTGGGGTGATTGTCCAGGAACAGAGGGCTTTTAAAACTGAGATGATAGTAAGATTTTATTTACCTTATAAATAAACTCCCCAGATGGAATTTAATCTTTTCCTTTAAAGATGCCCCCCACCAACCCTAATGCTTTTGACATTTTTAAGATGTGCCTCTAACATAGAACTAGAATGTCATTTTGTGGTTTCAGTGCAAACTTCAGAAGTGGGCTGCCAATCTCCTCTTATGTTTATTGCTACACATCATGCTATAGGAGATATGATAAAAGCAAAACAAAACTAAACTAAAAAACCCAAAATCAGAACATGAAAACTGCTAGGCTGTTATTTCAATTTTTTTTTAATATAGGGTTTTTTTATAGCACATGTATGTTTAAAAAAATTTCAAGTGATTATTTATAGTCAAATACTTTTATTTATATAAGGTCATCGATGGAAATTGGATTTAATGGAAATAAGAATAAATATGGAATTATATCTTTTTAGCTTCCTGATGCTAATTGAACATTGTTACTGTATTTCCTGACTACCTCTTGGCCCGACGTTCAGGTTTAGAGACAGTGCTTTTAATCATCCTGTTTTTCTAAACTTGCTTCACTCTGCAGAAAGCAGTGCTCTTCTTAGTTTGCTCCCAAGGATAGATCAGTGCTAAATTGAATAGGATAACTACTTCAAAGATTTCTATTCACTATTGATTATAGAGCTTGGTGTTTTTAAAGGCTATTTTTTTTAAAAAAGGACTACTCTACTTTTTGAAACTTTTATTTTTGGTTTTCATCTATATACCTAGACTTATAAAATTCCTGTCCAAGCTTTATATAAAACCAGTCTTTCTTTCCCCCACATTTTATGGTTATTATTTGAATTCCATTTCATTTTTACTTCTATATGGTATATGGTTTTACTAAACTTCAAATATTATTTCAGGGTTTTCTCTAATTTTTAAATGTTTTCATTGCTCCTTGGCCTTTAATTCACTTCTGGTTGGAAAGGGCAGGGAAGTTACTTAATCAAAAATCCTTTGAGGAGAGGAGCCAGATTTTTCTTCTACCTTCCTTAGCGATTAAAGCCAAATTTTGCACAGATCGGAAGGCCAGAAATAATTCTGTCTTCTATGTTGGCTGTTCATTCATTTGCCTTACTTTCTAGGCTTTGACCAATGAGTGTAACAGTTACTTCGTATTTAAACCTCCAGTATTGCTTATCTTGAGCTTGGTCACTCTGATTCATTAAACTCAGAGCACAGTTTTTAAAATTGTCTTTATCTGTAGTTTCTATCCTACTTAAGATAAAATTTCTGTGTCAAAAGTGAAATTAAATTCCAGATCCTTATTAGATATTTGATAGTTTTAATTTTTCTGTCCCCACATAATGTCTGTTTTTATTTTTCTTGTGTTTATAATATTGCATTGTTAAACCTTTACTTAAAAGTGTCCTGTGAGTCAAATATTTCATAGAAGACAGCACTGGGTTGATCAATTAAATAAAAGTCCATCACAACTAGCACAATTAGAATTATACACGTATGCATTATTTTGTTCTATTAGAAATGGAAAAGAATTCAAAGGCAAAAATCTGTAATTGAGTAATAAATCAGTCCTCAGCCTTTTCTTGCAGGTAAACCTGACAGAAAATATTATAATTTAGTACAATTAAGTCTCTTTTTGAAAGTTGACATTACAGGGAGACTAATTTAATTGTACGTATATTTCAAGTTAGGGCTGTAACATCCAAATAGTTATTAGTGTATCAGGCTTTCTCAATAATGTAGACTTGTCCAAAATACATTTTAGACATGTATTTTTTCTTGGAGTTAATTGATACTGAGTGAAGACATGAAATAAAGAGATTTCAGTTGATACATGCATCTCTGAAAGGCAACAGCTATACATAGCTATACATGGTTTCTGATAGTTTTAGCTGTAAAATAATATGCTTATAATGAACATATTTTCCAGTGCAGACTATACACCAGTGTAGGAAGGAAAAAAAATCTCATGTTCTAGCACTTGAACAGTCATTCTTTCAGTGTACTTGTGCTCCGACTTTTCTGTACATGCATTTTTTACATACTTGAAATTATATGAAATAAAATACCTTTTTAAAAACAGAAACACATTCTCCCAGTACTGTTATAGGTAAAATATCCCTTAGCTGTTTCCTGATCATAAGAATGATTAATGTGGAAAATTAGCAAATACAATCTAGAATAAAGAAAAAGTTAAAACCACCCATAAATTCATCAAGCAATATGAATATTTGGTATATTCAGACTTTTCTCTCTATATATTTAAGATCTTTACACTGTTGAAATCATACTTTCTTCATCATTAAAATCTGAAACATAATTTTGTAAAACTATTTGAAAATACTTTTGTATCTAGATACATGGTTGAATACTTTCACCACAAAAAATAGCTGGAGAAAATAGGAAAGTACAAAAGAAAATAAAAATGATAGGTAAATCCTTCCACCAGCATTAATACCTGATACTCCTTTTGGTGTATTTATGAACTTGGTTTTATAAAATGCATACATTTACACTTTTTTAAAGGTAAGAATATGGTGTTGCTTTTAAACAGTAAGTTTAATGTATTTCATGGATGCTTCAAAATGTCTGCTGTAGACATATACATGTATTCCGTGAATTTTAATGTATTTTATAAATGCATCTAAATGTCTCCCATGGACATTTAGATTGTTTGAATGTTTCACCAAATATAATTTTGTATAGTGTTTTTCTGTATGTAAGACATGTTCCAAAACAAATTCTCAGTAGTTGGGTTACTATGTCAAGAGGTATAAGCATTTTTAAAGCTCATCACATGCTTTAAAAGAGACAGATTTTCAAAACAAATATACCAACTTATGATCCTAGCAGTAATTCATTGTAGTTTCTATGATTCTTTCCAATTACAGCTTAATTTATATTTTAATGGACTTTGTTTCAAGGTAACTTTCTAGTGTTCTTATCCATGGTGACAATAGGGTAAGAAGCTTGTATGTTCACCTGTCAATGAGACATTCTGTAGGATCTTTTTACTACTAGGAATGGGGGACATTTAGTCACAGGAATTCTTTTGCCTAAGATTTGTCAGAGGAGGTGTAAGGAACATCACCTCAAATAGAAAGTAAGAAAATGAGTTCTGGCTATGAAACCAACTTTTTCCACTGCCTCTATTTCCTTTCCTGCCCAGGCTCAACTCACCCCATGGATCTCCCCCAAAATATTATTCTCTGTACCCCTTATCTCTTCCTGTGTTTTCTCAGTGACACTTGAGGGTGGACCTCATGGGTTAGGCTCCTAAAATCACCTGCCCTTAACACAAAGAATGTGACAAGGGAAAAATGACTTAATGTGCAAGAGAGCCGAGGCCTCGCGTGGACACCATGAGTGAATAAATAACCATACTTATAATGTACTTGCTGTATTATTTATATATAATTTATTTATATTTAATATCATTACATATTGTTTACATATAATAGCAGTTTCTGACTTTTTTTTATATTTCTCATGCTAAATGAATTTTAATTGTTGTTGCTTACTATTGCTATGGTAGCAATGATTCAGTGTCCCCAGACTTCAAGCGCCCGGTCATTGTGGAACAGCACCTAGCCCTCATCCCTACCACAGTTCAGTTTTCCATCCAGATACTGGGGGCTTTCCTGGTTTTGATGACAAGGACTAATGCTTGCCTCTAGTGCCTCTCTGCCCTCCCCAAGCTATAGGCCCCCCTGTCAGAGCACGTGTTTTACTTTGGGCATCTAAGAACCATTTAAGTGCAGCTCTCATGTCTCTACTTGTCCATGTTTATTCTCTTTTAAAGCTTCCTTGTAAAACTTTTATTCTTATTCTGCTATCCCCCCTTTTTTTTTCCCCCAAACTCTTTTCCCACTTTTTCTAGTCTCCTTGAGGGACAGCTTGGGTTATGTTGGAATTAAGTTTCTCATGTTACGGTATTCCTAAAAGAAATTAAAATAAGTTGTGTATCCTGTTCTAGCTTTTTGCTTAAGGAAAACAGGCAATTGGCTAAGGATCACTATGTAATTTTTGATGAGCAAACATCCATTTTATGATCACTATTATACCAACAGCCACCTGTGCTTTGTGGTGGAGTGTTCGGGCTCCATACAGAGGACATTGTAGTAGAGTAGCAAAAAAAAACACATTTGTTTATTAGAAACTTTTCTTTGCAACTCTGTGAAGAAATGCAGTTGGTCACAAAAGGAAATAAGAGTCTTGACTGAGCTGTTCTCCCTGTTTTGAGAGAAATGAATCAAAACATTTTGATACACACACAGCTGAAGGTTCCTGGATCATTTGTTCTTGCTAAAGACATTGGGATTTAGTTCTAAAACTCATCTCCCCTAGCAGAGTGTATGTCTGATGGCAATCATTCTGAATATTTACTCAGCCACTAATATTTCCTAAAACAATATTTAAATACTATGATGTAAAACAAAATTTCTTTAGTTCCTTCAAATGTAATTTTTTAAATATGCAAACTTGTAAAAATTATAGAAATGGACACTTTGTGACAGTTTTTCTTTTCCTCAATCTGTTAGGATAAGTGAAAATTCAATAGACAAATATATTTATATTTCAGATCCTAATATAACAGTCACTTGCATTCATTAAAATTGTTAAAATAACACTGTTAGAATCAGGATTTTAATTTTAGATTACTCTTATTGCCTTTCCCCCATGTGGGCCATCTCTTGTGTTGGGGTATCTGGATCCTTCTTCATAGACCCAACTTTAGGAAACATAAATTATCATTATTAGATTATTTGTGGAAACCAAAGTCTAGATTAGGAGCATTGGGCAAAAAAGTGCTTTTGAGAAACAAATAATTTTTTTAAATACAATTTAGTATAAATTCTGAGAGAAATTACAGCCGAATATAGTGACCTTAATGGCTTTGGAGAAGGTATTACTTTTTATAGCCTCATACCATTTGAAAGCAATGGCTTACTCATTCAGCCAGTAGTGCAAAAGAACATTTTTTGTAGTTGGCATAAAAAGATGAGAAATGTCTGTGGAGACCTCCTGGTCTTCCAGGAACTCTTCTTGTTTTTTTTCTTTCTTTAAAGTGAAAACCACGCTCTCTCTTGGGGAACCCAGATGGGCCACAGCACAGGACTTTAAATCACAGAGCTGTGCAGTCTTCATGCACTCTACGAACCTTTGTCCTCTACCAAGGCCTGTGTAACACCACACCTAAATGCAACAAGCAGATGAGATTAACCTACTGATGGTGCCTTCTTCATAAATTTTTATTGTTTAATATTTGCTATAAGGAAGTGCTTCCCTGAGTGTCTCGGTGTATTAAGCTAGTTCTTTAACTTGTTTAGTTGGAACAGAGCACCAAAGAGAAATAGGAGAACCAGTAACCCACTGTATTTTAAATGCGTATAAAATGTCTAATTCAAACTTTAGACCTCTACGAGGAACTGCGGTAGCGTGTGTCTGGGTGTCACTCAGGCGGCAGCACTGGGGCTGAGGAAGCTTCCCGGGCTGAGGCCTCTGCCCTCTGCTGTAAGCACAGCCATACTAACCGTGCACCTGGCTCACAGGGTTTCTCCCTCCTGTCATCTTGCCTTTGCCTCCACACTGGAGCAGGATTATTGAGCTCCTTTCTGTCGATTCTTGCTTAAAGGAGATTTCACTCAAATCTCAAAGTGGTAATACTCTCTTTTAATGCTCTAGTAAATAGCAAGCAAAGTTTCAAGATATCACCTTTAAATACCCATTTCAGTAACTTGTAAACATTTTTCCATGCAAACATTTTTTGAAATTGAAAAAATTATACACATAGTTTGGTCACCACATAGTCCAGAGAAATCAATGGGTATGTTTCTAAACAATCTAAAGGTCAGGGAATAAAGGAGCTTTATGAAAGTAGATAATTAATTGTTTTTTAATGAACTGTTCTTTTTCCCTTCTCATTTCATCTCCTGGTTTTCCTAGAATAAAATATTATGCTTTCAGATCTAAAAGAATTTTTTTGTTGATGAGGAAACATACTGTTGACTTCAATTACTTACTTAGAATAAGATCTCTAATATCATTTTTAAAATGGTATGTGGTTTGCAGAGTTTAATGTTAAGCTGTTAGACCCAGCTTCTGTTTTTCTCTTTCTTAGACTGGCAACTGCTCTTAGGAGAAAACATAAGCTCCAATATCAGGCTTAAATATCGTTTAAAAATGTTAAATGGAGTGTTTTCTATGGTTTCCAGAAACCGCTCACTTGAAAAGGTAATCTATACAGGCTCCTGGTTCAGAGTAATAAGTATAAAAACCTAAGGGAATCAGTTTCTAGGTATATAAATCTTTGGGGTATACAAGGAAAGCTAGGAATGTAGAAGCAGATAATTATCAGTGTTGTTCAGTTAGGCTGTTAGATTTAACTTTCTGATAAAGCTCCCAGGGTGTTTATACCAAACAAGTGCTGGCTGCTTTTGTTTGACCATTAAACATGTAGCAGGTCATGCTAGTTTCCTGGGAAGATTCTAGTGACCAAGCATCTGTCCTGTAAGGTTTCTCAGGTAAGAGTACAAATGTCTTGGAGTTTTTTTTTTTTTTTTTTTTTTTTTTAAATTTATTTATGTATTTATTTATTTTGTTATCATTAATCTACAATTACATGAAGAACATTATGTTTACTAGGCTCCCCCCTTCACCAAGTCCCCCCCACATACCCCATTACAGTCACTGTCCATCAGCATAGTAAGATGTAGAATCACTTCTTGTCTTCTCTGTGTTTAAATTACAAGGGATTTATTTTGCTCACCTGCTAAAACAGATAAGCATTTTCACACAAAGACAAGCCTTCAACCCAACTTCTTCTAGGAGGTCACGGTTGTATTTTACATAATTGGCTGTAAGTGCAGAAAGGAGGAGTGGAAAGTAGAAAATTCAGGTCTAATTCTTCTGCTAAACACAGAAAACACCAAGATAAAGGAGGAAGAAATCACCAGGGGAGTCCTCCTCCCTGCCTCCATCCTCCAGAATTTTCTCAAAATAAGCTTTCCTGGAAGTATCGGGATTGGAAGGGGGACAGGGTATGGGTTAAGTATAAACCAGCCTTTGGGAATAATGCATGATGTGTCCCCTGCTCCACCCCTTAATTCTGAGAACCTCTGATGTATATCCCAAAGGAAATTTAAAGGATTATTTTAGATATTCCATAGTCTTTGACCTTGTTTCCAGCCCTCTTCCACCTTCAGATTCCCAGTCAGCTGGCAGGTCTGTCATTCTGTCTACCTGTTTAACCTACCTAATCTGTCTGTCTGATCTGCTTCTCTATCACTCACTCACTCACTCACACCATTCATTTATGCATTCCTGCACCTCACCACATGTTCCACACTGTCCCACAGAGCACTGACTTGTGTTTCCTGTGGTTCACCCATCTACAATTCTTCAGCTCCCATGGAGAGCTGCTGTCCCTTTACCCCCTGGGCAGCACTTTTGTCTTTCCAAAATATACTGGAATCAGATCTGATCACTGGAATTCTCCAGCCAGCAATAAGAAGTTTAGCAGTTAAGAAATAGAAGCCAGGTTTTAAAACATCCAATGGAACATTTTGCAAGTCTAATTTTAGTTAAGGAACTTTACTCTATCAAACTTAGTCAAGTCAGACAAAGTTGATACAGGCCAAGTACTATTCCACCCTCTCATTATGCTGCACTGTGAAATCCTACCAGTCCCACAATTTTTGTTTTTCAAATTTGCTCAGGCTAATATTTGCTCTGTGTAAATAAGTATTCATTTCAACAGGTATTAAAATATCTACCTCACCACAGTGACTGAATATTTTTAGTGAGAAAGAAAACAGATGATCTTTTTTTCTTATAATCCAGCTCTTAGTAAATTTTGATGACTTCTACTAGAGAAAATCCATCTATCTTTGGTCACTTCATATTTATGTAGTTACAAGGTTTTTTTTGGAGCATAGTTTACACAGATTTTGTTAAACAGTTTGCTTTTCATTGGCTGGTTCTCTGATCTTGTCTGTAGAAAATTTAGAAATGTAAGTTATTTCAGAATCACTTCTAAAGAGGTGAGAAGCATTCAGCTGTCAAGTACTACACTGTAAAGAGATGAGTGAGCCTGGGACATGGTCACAAAGCTTGGGATAGTCCTTGGTTTTCTAGTTTTTCAGAAACAACTTATCCCAATGGGCTGCATCTTTTTTTAATAGCTTGATGGTATTATAACTTACATACTATAAAATTCACTTGTTTTAAGGGTACAATGAAATGATTTTTAGTAAACAAAGAACTGTGCAACCATCATTATGAATTTTAGAACATTTCCATCACCCCCCCAAAAAAACTTCCAGCCTATTTGCAGTCACTCTCCATTCCCACCTGCAGCCCCAGGCTACAGGGTACAGAATTAATGTTTTCCAATCTACCTTAACATGCAATAGTAAATAAGTACCAGAAACCCAAATGTCTGCCCTTTACCCAAGTACATCTCTCCCAAAGTTCAGAAGTACAGTCACTGGTAGCTGCTTTTTCAATTCTAAATCTTTCATATTTAGGGAAAAAAAACTTTTCCCCAATCCATTCTTATAATAGTTATCACCAAACTATCTCAGAAGCCTGCCCATTTCCCTAAGTTAAATCTGTCACACCTATACAGATGTGGGACCTAGTCAGAGTATAAAAGCATAATGGTCCGGTGAGGACTCTTTCCCATGTGACTTTTGTGGGAAAAATATCTCATGAAATATACATGGTAATGTTTAGTAAGCAGTGGATCTTTTCAGTTTTCAAGAACTTGTTAGTACACATATTTAGCAAATTTCATGGGTACTTCTAAATAGAATCCCCTGACACGTAAGGTGACCTTGTATCTGTAAGCATTTTAGATTTTTATTAGCAAGGTAAGTTCTACGACTTTTAATAAGGAAAAGATAAGGTGTGTTGGTCTGAAAAAACTGTATGGGTATGAAATTTCTTAGCTGAACTGATCCTGTTAACATGAAGTGATATACATATGTTATAAATGTAATATGGTGGTTTCTTAGTAACAGTACCTACAATTAATGGCAGATACAGGTAACAGGAAATACTTGAACAGGCTTCTTCTCCCCACCCCGACAAGCAGGGTGATTGTATATTAGTTTTCTTCTAAGTTTATATGAATTTTTGCAAAATTACAAAGATTAAAAAGTGTAATGTTATCTAGAGGACTTTCCTATGTCTCTTTCTCTCTCTCTCTTTTTTAAAGTTACATTTGTCTCTTAATCTTTTTCACTGACTACTGTTGATCTAAGTGTAGTGTGCCGTCAAGAGCAGGGACTCCAGAGGTCCAATTCTTGGCTCAGCTCTGGACTCTGCTACTTGTCTGTCTGAACTTGAGCATCTCACTTCATCTCAGTTTAAACCATTTCCTAGGGTTGTTATGAGGGTTAATTAGATAACTCACAAAACACAGTACTTGTCCCATAAATAACATTTGCTGAGAACTATGATTTTGTGGCTGTTTTTTTCTCAGTTTGACTTTGTAAGGGCTTTGGGGCAACAACTGCCTTTTCTTTTTAAGGTCTGAGAAAGCTTTTGTGTCTGTTAAGGAACTTACCAAGGGTTTGTTTCCAGTGATTTTTCAACAATAAGATTGTTTCAAGACCTAGTTTTTCTTAAACCCTTAAGCTCAATGTATAAATTTCTTTTATTCGTAATTCCAACTTGCAAATGTTAGGAACACATTTTCTTTGATCAGTGTTTAACTTCTACAAAAGATTACATCTTTTTAAACATTAAAATCCATATACAAACTTAGATAAGTCTACTTAATTTTTAAACTATATTTATATATGTAAGACATCTAACCTCCTTAATCACTGCAGAAGCACAAGCAGGCCAACATACAATCTGGCTAGCAAAGCATTTCGAAGCCCTTCGACAGGGCTCGTGTCTATGCTCCATCTCCACTGCAGGATATGGACAGTGAGCCTCGGGTCAGGACTGCTGTAGAAGATGTGTCATGAGTTTCACACTTGTCCCTTTTCGTATAGGGTTGAATATCTGCCATGGCCCCTTCCCTTTTTTAAATCATGACCTCTGATATAAATTATTGAGCTCCTATATCTCCTATTCAGATCTAAGTTTGTACATAACTGAATACTGCATCCTTCTTATGTAGTATTTGCATGCTTGTCTTGTAGTTTTGCAGTTAATATATCAAAACATAGTAAGGTAATTGAAATTTATTTACCTAATCCCCTGTTGTTGGCTATTAGCGTATGTCCAGTCTCATAAATAGCTGTATCGAAAGCGTGCTTGTAAAAGTATTTTGTTTATGTCCTATTTCCTTTGGATAAATTTGTAAAACAGAATAACTAGGTGCCATTACCCCAATATTAGTTACGTAATGTAATCTACCTACTGTTGCAGACCTGCTGCTGCTCCCATTTTTATTGCCTGCTGAACTTTAGAATGATTTTACCAGATTACAAGAAAAATTCTATTGGGATTACTAAGAGAAAATGACTAAGGTTATATATTAAAATGGTGGCATCAAACTCTATATAGTATAATAGAGGTGATAGAAATAAAACAAAGAGGCAAAATGATGTATTTTCTTGTAATTGACAAAGAGATTCTAATGTTCCTTAAGGGATGAAAAGAGGAGCAAGAGTGGAAGACTTTTTCCACTCGATGTTAGAACACATCACACAGCTAACAGTGATAATGGCACAGAAAGAAGGTAGCTGTATAACTTCCTATTCTGACTATTGAATACTTTCTCCCCCACAAGTCAAGAGGACAGAATTTTACCAAATGCCTTTTTTACTTCACTCAAGATGATCGTACCTCTTTTTTCTACATATGGTTAATGGGAAATCATTTCCTAATTTGAAATCTTCCTTGCATTTCTGGATAAGTCACACTTGGTTCAAAAAAATACTAACAGAATAGTATCAGTGCACTAAAAGTTTCAGAGTTTTGCACTCATCTTCAAAGGAAGATTAGTCTATAGAAATCTTTAACTTTTAAAATATTATCTGAGTTAACTTCTAGTACTTGCAGTGTAAGAGGATTTGGAAAGCCTTCCATCTGCTTTGTGCTCTGGTATGGTACCCTAAACAAGTGATGTAATGGATTGCCATCCACTGAAAGGCATGATTGTGGCTGTTCTCACTCTCTCAGATACTTACTGGTAAGAAAAGATCACCACATGCATGAGTATGTTGTAATCATCATCTTGATGACAAACACTGAGTCCCAAGATTGGTTGACACATGATGAATGTGCTTTGTATATTTAATCTTCTTAATGAAATCCCAGGGAAAATATCAATCCTGCCACTAATGACAATAAAGTGCCCTTACTCCCAGGAGCACAAAGCTCTTCACGATTAATTATTTCAGTCATCCTCACCGTCGTCCCATGAGGTGAGTGGCAGAGTGCTTATGCTTAAAAAAAAAATAACTAATTGGATTTTCTCCTGTTCTATATTCTATGTTCTAGAACTGGGAGGCTACCTTATAAAGACCATCTGTATGTCTGCTGGTGGACCTGGGTTTCAAAGTCATGAGCTGCTGTCACATATGAACAGCAGGCTAGGAGCACATATGGAGTAGAAACGTTGGAGGGAGTTTGGATGGTAGCTCATCAAGATGCCCTGAGCAGGTTGGCCTAGAGTAGCACAGAGGCAAAGCCTGAGCCAGGGCTCTGGTGCCTCTGTTGAAGTGCTAATAATCCATGGTGCTAAGTGTTTCTTTTTGAAAATATCTCACTGAGGCACCTCTTCCCTGTACGTACTCTTCCTCCAACCTTGTGCTAGAGTACTACAGAGAGTATCTGCCCATCCTGTCTTCCAGAGAGGGGGCACTGGGCCCTTCTCATCCTTCTCTCATGTATTAGTTAGTGGCTGGGAGCTTTTCACAGGGACAAGAGAAAGGTGAGATGTCTGAGATTCTCACTTAATACCTCTTAGCCAGCCTCGACCCTCCAGTGACCCTGTTGCTCTCCAGCCAGCTTCCCTCAGGCTGTTGCTTCCCTAGAAATGGGCAGGGTCTCTGTGGACCCATCTTGTCCAGGGAGCAGGGATCTGACTGAAGCTACATCTGGTCTAGCGATTCCTCATCCTTCTTCCCTTTACAGCGTGCCACCCAGTCTTCTCCAACAGTGTCATCCATTCAGTTCTGTCTTCAGTTGGACTATAAGCTCTTGGGGTGAATATTCTGGCCAGGTGTTTGGGTTCTTTTTAACCCCCTTTAATTGCTCCTGCATACCCCCCAGTGCTGGGGTGTTTAGATGCACAATAAACACTTGTGGTTAATCTGTTTTCCTCATAACTGTCAAGTAGTGCCTGTAGATACTGACTGCACCATTTTAACTTCTTTTCCTTTTTCTTTTATTAAATAAAGGCTTAGCTTTTTTTAATAGCTAAGGAAAAACCACATCGAGTTTTTCCTCCTCTTTTTTTCCTGAAGTTACCCTGAAAGGAAGAACTTCAAAATGTGAAGAATTATGCTTAAGTTGTGCAGTGTACTCAGGGTGGGGACTAATTACAAGGTTTAAAAACCTTTTTAGGTGGGTAGGTTCTGTACCATGACTAAAATATTGCTTTCCTAAATTGAGAACAGCTGCGGCCATGTTGCCAGCAAGTATAAAAGAGTTAGTGACAGTGCCCTGTGTCATGAAGAAGTCTTTGCTCTCTGGAGCTGGTGGATCTTTAAGCCAAAGGCACCCCTTCCTCATTGGTGTTGTGGTGGGTAAGTGCCCTGAGCTGCCCCTCTGGGGGCCAGTTTCTATTGTTTGGTACAGAAATTGTACCGGCTGCATCAAAATGGCGTCAGTTACTAATTTACTATGTCAGTTGTAAATTATCTTTCAAGTAACAGGGAGAATCTGTTGCCTAAAGGAGATGTAGCTAAGGCTTTGTGTATCTTCTCACTGTGTTATTTTGAAGGCTGTCAGTGTGCATGTATATAGTGTGCATCTCTGAATACAAAAGGCGGGGCTACTTTAAATACCTTGAATGTGTGGTTCTTGAATCTTCTGAAAAATGGTCGCTAAAAGAGACTCCAGTTTTTTAATGAGAAATTATAAAATTGACTGTTTTGACAAATGCAGAGAGTAACAATTATTCAGTGCATGTAAGCAACTTGTCACTGTTTTTTATTGTTTCTTTAAGCTTCATAGAAATGATGCAGCCTTAGAAAGGAATGATGTGCTCTCTGGGGAGGTTCTGGCTTATGATGACTTCATGGTTAGCAATGAGTAATCATGTCTGATAAACTGTTTGCAAGGTTGTGTCCTGAATTTTATTTCAAAAAAATTTTAAAGGAATTGATCATTAAAATGTTCCTATTTTCACTGACATCAGCTCAAAGAAAGGGACAAGCATTCTAAGATAAAACAATTCAATATTTTACAAATAAACTCTGTCTCAGCAGCTTTAACTATGTTCTGACAATGTATTTATAAAAGAAATAACTTTGGTATTTGTTTCCTTATTTTGATAATGTTTTTGTGTTAGATGGTTGACAGTTAAACAAGCACAGATCTGAATATAGTTTTGTTTTGTTTTTACAGGTGGGAGAGTAACATCTTTGGGGAAAAGAAAACAGCTTTCTTTACTGGAAGTGGTGAATGTACAGCGGATAACTGCGTGGGAGGAACAGCAATCAGATGACCACCTTCTACTTCTGTGCTAGCAAACAATCAGTTGTAAGAGTCCATGTTGATCTTGGAAGCATTAAAAAAAGTTAAGTTCCCACAAAGAACAAGAACTTTACCATCTCCTTTTTGATCTCAAGACTGGAGAGACAATGGATGTCATAGAGACAGCAAAACTTGAAGAACATATGGAAAATCAAACCAGTGATCCTACAAACACTTACACAAGACCTGCTGAAACTGTTGAAGAAGAAAACAAAAATGGCAACGGGAAACCAAAGAGCTTATCCAATGGGTTGCGAAAGGGCACCAAAAAGTACCCAGACTACATCCAAATTGCTATGCCCACTGACTCAAGGAACAAATTTCCCCTCGAGTGGTGGAAAACAGGCATTGCCTTCGTGTACGCTCTCTTCAACCTCGTTCTGACCACTGTCATGATCACAGTTGTACACGAGAGGGTCCCTCCCAAGGAGCTCAGCCCTCCGCTCCCAGACAAGTTTTTTGATTACATTGATCGGGTGAAATGGGCATTTTCTGTATCAGAAATAAATGGGATTATATTAGTTGGATTATGGATCACCCAGTGGCTGTTTCTGAGATACAAGTAAGTCTAATTTTGGGGGGTTTGCCATTAGCTTGTATTTAAGTGAGTAGATGTGTAAATGAAATTACCTTTCTCAGTTTTATCTGATAAATTCAGTCTTATCCAGGCATTTAGCAAAAGAAGTAATAGAAAAGTCCACTACATTAAATAAATCCAGTGACTAGTCAGTAAGCAATTTTGGAGCAACCGCGTGAAAGTAGCATCTATGTAGGAAAGTGCAGAAGTACCACGGTGGGTGATTCAGAGTTTATGAATTTAAGGTGCAGTTCCTGATTTCAAGCAATTTGGTGCTGTGGTATTTGCATGATAAATCAAGAGGTTGGAAAGGAATAACATTCACTTCATCATGCTTGTGTTATTTTAGGCTTCTGACAAGTGGGGAATGGAGGAGGCCAGGAAGCTTCTCTCGCCGTTCCTCATGATGGGATGACTGTATTATAGGTCTGTGGTCAATAGCATGCTTTGAGGGTTGCTTATAAGGAGTTCTCAAGTTTTACATTTCTTTTCCTTTTGCCTTTGAGCAATGCAGTCCCAAGAGTTTAAGAACCTGAATTTAGAAATGGGTCTGTGCGGTTTAGGTTTTAGATTTCTAAAGTAACTGTGTCCTCTGGTATCCCTGTGGCACCACAAAGGAGCCCTTAGTTCCTGGTTTCATTCTCTCCATTTGGAATTGGAGGACTCAGTAAATAGCAAGCCAGGTACTTTAGCTTTGACACTTAAAAATAGGACATAGCTCTGAAGTAGTTATTTTGGCTTCCTTGTGAAGTCTGACCCCCTAGTTCATAGCAAATTAGCCTCTTCAACTTTTCTTTTCACTCCCTTCATCATTAAGATGCCTGTTTTCTACTAAGATTCTAGTAATTAATCACTAAAATATAAGTTTGGTCAAAACATTGCCCACAGGCTGCAGCTTTTGAAAATGTACGCTTAGTCGATACAATGCAAAACTTCAAACAGGATTTCAGCATTTAAATCAATCTTATCTTCACTAAAGAGTTCCCCAAATGTATGTTTGCAATTTTGAAAACTTATTCCATAAACCAAAGTCATTCCTAAGCATTTTCCTTAATACATGTAAGTAAAAGACATAGCTATCAATTCTTTTATTTGGAAGAGCTTTTTGCTGCTGATGTAGTTAGTAATGACGTGCTTTATGCTAAAAGGAAGCAATGTATTTGTTGAACCTTAATGCTTTCTTTTTAGCATCTGGAATTGACACTGAATATAAGAGAGGCTGCTTGGGCCAAAGATGTTTGCTTTCTCCTTTAATTTAGAGCAAAGTTTTATTCACATATGTGTGAAAGAGAAATTTTCCAGGGTCTGGTTAAGTAGTTGGCTTCCACCCTGAAGTACAGTTCTGATTTCTTTGAATAATTGTCTAGAGAATTGTTACCTGCCTATCCATTACCTTGGATTTTATCATGTCAAAACTTGTGGTCACACAGCTGGCCACACATTTTAATATCTCTTGTTTTGGTCACAACTCATCATCAAACACTTGGAGAAATCACACTGATTTTCCTTTTTCCTTTTGAAGTAGCACTGTATCTTATATCTCAGTATCTAATGGAATAATTTTTATAGCCTATTTTAAACATCCTAGCTGAATGAGAAATCCTGCTTGCTTGTTCTCTCTCTTTTAAAAGCAACTTCAAAACTATGAAAAAAAGTCATTAGCAGCAGTTACTTTCCTAAATAAGGCTGCAGAGTACATATTTCACCTTCTAAGTTAATTTTTCTGTTCTGAGTACAACTAAACTCAGAATGCTTAAATGAATATAATTGATTCAGAATAATTCCTGCCTATTACTTCAACTTGTCTGATGGCCATGAAACACAGTTAGCTCTCTTTTGGGGCCTGGGATTCAATCAAAGAGTGAATCCTTGCTCACTTCATCAAAAGGAGAGACTCAGCCCTGTTTATCATCTTTTTTTTTTTCCATAACAAGAAAAGGTAGAGCTAGTGTAGCAAGCCTCTGAAAGAAATGCTTTGCAATAGATAAATACTTTCATCTACTAGTCTAGGTGATGTTCCATTCTATATTTTGACCCCAGAAGCACTGGAATATTTGTAAAATATTCCAGGAGACAAGCAGCTAAAATTTTATTTGTTCATAGTTCTTTAAACTAGAAATCCCAACAGTTACCTGAATTAGACCTTGATCCATGTCAGACCATAGTCTTGGAGAAGACTTAAACTATGCCACATGCCTGAAACTGCTGTTTTTCTAGGACTCTCTGATTAATATAAGTTTTAAAAGTTTTGAGAGCTCTGAAAATGGGAGACCTGGAGTAATATAGTTTATGCACTAAGGAAGTTATCACCAGTAATTTGAGGAGCTTTATGGACCCCACCATCTCTCAATCCCCAGAGCCCTGAGTTTAGAGACCCACCCCTTAACTACACAACAAAATAAGTTGTCATCTTCAACTGGAAGCAAGGACATTCAAAACCCTTGGTGCCATTCAGGCATCTAAGAGACAAACAGACAGGGCCTCTCCCTTTGGAGGACAGTGTGTGCAAGTCAACTGCTGGGAACCACTGCCTTAACTGAGGGTTCAGGTGGTGCAGGACAGGGACTAATGTTTTCAAGACAAAATCTCCACCAAAAAATATCAAGTGAAAAAGGACTTGTGGGATATTTTTTTTTTGCATTTTTAAATCAAGATTGAATAAAATAAGGGTAAACCAATTAGTTTACACTTGGACATCTTCAAAATGCAATTCTCTAAAAATCTGTATAGTTGTAGACAAAATAGTTCATGCCCAAGTTGTCAAAATACTTTTGGATGGTTCCCAAATAAACCCTTCTCATAAACTCGGGTTAAATGAGTTGCACCATTTCCCTATGTGTCCAATTATATAATATCACCTAAGCTCATTAGTTAATTCCTCTGTGACCATGGCTCGCTTATACCTAGATATGTTCTCAAGAGAGGGTTTTGTTAATGCGGTGAGTTGGCTGAAAATGTAGAAAGGTTCATTGAATTCTCGGGCAAAGAGTGACCCTTTTAGAAGTAGTTATGTAGAACCCTTCATCTACTTTAACTTCCCCACTCCCCACAAATTCAGTCCTTCTGGGCCACATCCCACCTAGAATTTTGGCAGTATATCAATCTTTGTTTCTGAAAACTGCACGCCAATCTCTCCATGGAATTGTGGGGGTGAACAGCTTACAAAAAAGCTTTAAACTGTGAAACTGTCATCTGTTAATGCCATTCTATATTAATTATTCTTCTGTTAAACATTTGTTTTCTGTTGTATTAAGAACAGAAACAACCAATAAACTTGTCTCTTCCCACCCCTATTTTTTCCTTTAGGTCAATAGTGGGGCGCAGATTCTTTTTTATCATTGGGACTTTATACCTGTATCGCTGTATTACAATGTATGTGACCACTCTCCCTGTGCCAGGAATGCATTTCCAGTGCGCTCCGAAGGTAAGCAACTCTGAATTACCATCGGGAGGAAACCAAGAAAACGGTTACTGAACACCCTCTCTGTTATGCATTCTTCTAGACACGTTCTTATGTGTTAACTGAAATCTAGCATATTTTCTATTTTTCTTTAGATTTGGGGGGAAGAATTAAAATGTGTTCGTACAGTATTTTTATGCATCAAAAATTTATTATTTGCTAATTATGCATTATAATGGGGTATTGAACTCCTTGCTTTTTTTTGCCTTCTCCTATGCTTACCCATTCCTGCATTCATTCTACAAGTATTAAGCTCCTGTTTTGTACCAGGCAGTGTAGTAACAGCAATGACTGAAACAAAGTCCTCCTTCTTCTAGAGCTTGTGTTCTATCAAGGGATAACAACTGATAAATAAATTCCTAACATGTCATATGGTGATAAGCCAGATGTCTCTCAAGTGAAGAATAGTAAAGCTGAGTAAGGGTGCAGGGGACTCTGAGGGCTGGTACTATTTTATAGAGGGATCAGTGAGGCTTCTGTAATAAGAAAGTATTTGGGCAGGACCCAAGAGGAGGGAGTGATGCATGTGGATGGGGTGAGGGCTGTCAGCCAAGGAACAGCTTAGAAATGGTAGGTGCAAAAAAGAGCAGGGAGTCCAGTGTGGCTGAACAGAGTTGTGAAGAGCTGAGGTGGTGCTTGGGGGGCCCACTGGAGGAGCTTGAACCTTTCTGGTGGCAGTGGAAGTGAGGAGAAGCCATTTGATTCAGGTTGTATTTTGAACATAGGGCCAATGGGATGTGCTGATAAGTTGGATATGGTTTTAAGAGAAAGAAATCAAGGATGACCCCAAAGTTTATAAGAATTGGAAAGAGTGGCCTTTTGCTGGAATATAACATGAGAATGGATGCTGAAACTATTTTAGGCAGGATTTACATTTTCTCCAGGTGGAGTCACTTCTCAAGAGAGCTATTAGTCATCTTAGACCCCAGTGTGCCCTGGTTTGTAAAAAAGGAAACTTACAAATCATGTGCTTTCTGAAGAAGGGAATGAAGTCTAACATCATATTTTACTAAACACTAATCAGAGGTCCACAGTAGGAGGAAAAAGAGTTGTGTTCTGAAGAAGTCAACATTCTTCTTCACCAAATATAGGTGTGGTTTGGAAAAGCTATAATTTTCCAAAGCCATCAAAGCAGAAAATATCTGTAATTAAAACAGTGTACATATTGAGTTTAAACATTAGCTGATTTTGAGAGAAACTAATTTAAGACATGGGAGACATGCAGAAGCATAATAAATACTTGAAGGGGTTATTGTTATGTGTTAAATGAAGAAATGGGCACAGAAAAGAGGCCAAGCCCATCCTAGTAATAGATGAGGTTTGTGGGATGAATTGCTATGATTACAGAAAGAAAGTAAATTAAAGATTATCGTCTGTGGAAGAGTTGCAGTTTTCTCAAGCTGCATCAGTAAATGTGCCACTGGAAAACCGAGCTACAGATACAATGGAAGCTCTGGTCACATCCTTACTAATCAGCTCCCATGTTCAGTTGTCAAGACCTCTTCCTGAAGCATAAGCAGGCAGTAGGTGCCTGAATTACTGTTCAGGAAAACAAGCGCAAATCACTTTGTTTGACTAGAGGTGATGTGGTGCTAGAGAGCAGGAGTCAGAATTGTGTTCTAAATGTGGTTCCGCCACCAGCTTTGAGTGCTCCTTAAATTCTCTGTGGTTTGAGGCTATTAGATGATCTACCTGTCACCTTTGCTGCTGACTCTGTAGGATGCCCTTCAGACCTACAAGCAATGACAGAACTGTGTGTCCTGAAGCAACTAGCTTTGGGACCGTGTCAATCTAGTTATGATGCCTAGTACTGTTCACTGCTCCCTGGATGACCAGAGCCACAAGTGATGGGCCCCCAGCGAAATGCTTTGCCCTCGCAGTTTCCCAGTGGCCCTCTCCCTTGTCTATCTATGGTTTACTTTAAGTCCTTTGCTTATAATTTGCTTCAACCCACCAACGCAAGCTTTGGTTTGCAGTCACAAAATGTGTGTCCTGAAAAGTGTTTAAATAAAATTTTGGCCTATTTATTAGGACTCACGTGAAATGATTTAGCTTTTAAAACCTATTTTGCCACATACAGGAATGGGGTATTAGGCAGGGATAGCTCCTTTCCCTTTCCTAGAAAAGCTCCTTCTCCCCACAGCCATGCATGTCCAAAGGACTTCTCTTCTGAATTGAAGGGACTGTGTGGCGGGTAACATTTCTGGTTTGGCAGGAGCCGAGTTAGGCTCTCTTTTGCTTTATTTCTTTTTGGGGAACTGGTATATGGGGGTCACTTTCTGAGGAGCCCTCAAGAACATAGAGACCCTGTCTGCTTTGGCTCTTAGGGTTGATGCTTCCCCTCAGTTCTCGATCTTCAGTTCTGTGTCCAGTAAGGAACTAGAGGCCTTAGTGGTGCGTGATGGGGGTCCTAATGAACTAGAACAGAAATAGAAAAACAGCCATTAATCCCACTGTATGATCCCGCCTTCCCCAGGTTTCTTTCTATTCTTTTTTTTTTTTCTTCCTTTCTCAATGTTCTGTTTAGCATACTCCGCGTGATCTGATATCTTAGGATAACAGTGACAGAACTGAACAATAAGACCTGAGAAAAGGACAAGAAGGGACAGTCCTTCCTCTGTTGTGCAAAGGCATATTGAATCAAATGCATTGGGATTCTCCACTCACCAGCACTGCTGAAAGACGGAGGGAAGAGAATGTGTGGCGATATTTTAGCTCCTCGTTTGTTTATACTTCTGGATCCATTTAATCCTGAAGTAAAGGGGCTGATGGCTTTAAGTGTTTGTGTCCCTAGAAAATCAGAGCATTGAGTTGGGTTGGGTGACTGGATTAAAAAAGTTATCACAGTTTTGGAATGAAAAATAGTGTGTTCTTTTAAGCTGGGAACACAATGGTTGGGCAGAGCATATGTACCTTTTTACTTGATCTCAGTGTTGACAGTTCACACTGACTGCATGACAAGAAATTCCTGAAGGACTGCGGTTGATCTGATAAAGCACATGGCATCAGTAAATGATAAAGCACATGGCTAGATTCTATCCTCCTCACCAACGGCAGGTCACATTATCTTACACAGTGTGCAGTCCACCTCTACCAAGGTGCACCTGACGCGAGTGCTGCCACTGTCACCCGTACTTACCTTCCTCAGGTTTGGATCCTTTACTGCCTTTCAGGTCTTCTTTTCAAGGCAAGATTACCTATTACTTGGCGTGTTTAGTTTAAGGACAGTCCACCTTTAATAAAACACATATGTTCTCCTGGTTTGGCACCTGGGCTTGCCCGTGGCAGACTTTTGAGGAAGGTTAAGTTTCTCAGCCTACCCTCTAACCCTGCTTCACTTAATTTTCTCTTGCAGAGCCTTATTCTCAGCTATCAACCAGTCATGGTGCATTTGCCTTTTTACAAACATCACTGAATACTGGACAGCTTTCCAGATCCATAAGATTATTTTTTTGTAATTGGGAAAGTTTTAGACTCCCCAGTAGTGATGTTTAAGGCATGGAATCCTGCCCCCAATTCCTGTCATACTGGGTAGAATGGTTTTCCATTTGCCTTGGAGGCTGACTCAATATCTTCACTCCTAGACTCTACTCCCATCCATCTGCACACGTTTTAACTGCCCTTCACCCCCATGCATCCACTTGGACAAGACACGACCCATCTTCACCACCAGTTAACCACCATCATGGCTGGACTGGCTGTGCTTTGGGGCTGGTTCCCCAAAAGGATCATCACTGTGTATGAAACGCAGCATGTCGTACAACTGTTTCCCCAGGTCCCAGATGAATTGTCATTCATAGTCTGTCTATATTTCTCTTCTCATGAGTACTGTTACTTTACCTTATTTTTGAGAATCACTGTTTAATTTTCTAAGCTTATTTACTTGATGCTAGACTGAGGTGAACCCTCCATCCAGCCCTTCAACATTTCAGTATTTCTATTTTCCATGCCTACCGTTTTTACCAATTCAGTTCACTACTTCTTCCTGTATGCTTAAGTCTTAATGGGATGTGAACTTTTGACTATTGCTGCAAACTCCTGTCCTAGCCCACCATTGTTTCCCATGTTGTCACAGTAGCTTCTGGGGGCTTCTATATCCTTGTCTGAAAGAGTTCTTTTCTGACCCTCTGCTTTTCCTGATCAAAGCTACTCATTTTTAAAGCTGCCAGTACATCCCTAATGCCTATCTAAACAAATTATTTAATGTGTTGCAGCTCCCCCTTTAACTGTGAATGTTTTGACTGGATTTTAATACAGTTATACGCACATTTTAGTCTTCCCACTTAGCACAAGATACAAATACACTTTAGAATATTAGTAATGTGGTATTAGCTGAATCAAATATTAACCATCCAAAACCCTGACTTCCCCCTACAGAGAGGAAAGTAGCTTTGATCTTTTTAGTGCATAGCTGTGATGAAGTCATTGGTTATTAATATTTTTAAAAGCTTTGTCCAAGGACACACCACCACCAAAACATATTGTTAGTAACATGCTGAATAATTTAAAATGTCACTAAAACTCACCAATACAATGAATAAAACATAGTTTGAGGAGCTTCCTCCTTGGATTCTTGTTGATTTTTTTTTTATTAAAAAGGAAAAAAAAAAAACACAACCTGCTGACCTTTCTAAGTATCACACAAGTTAGGCCGAAACATGGTTTTATTAGCTTATTAATTTTCTTCCTGATCTTCTATGTAATTTAGCTCAACGGAGACTCCCAGGCAAAAGTACAACGGATTCTACGGTTGATTTCTGGTGGTGGATTGTCCATTACTGGATCACATATCCTGTGTGGAGACTTCCTCTTCAGTGGTCACACAGTTGTGCTGACACTTACTTATTTGTTCATCAAAGAATGTAAGTGGTAACTCATTCCTTCTTTACTGACTACTGTAACCGGAGGGATCCCTAGGCCCTGACACTGCTGGGAGCCTTTATTCTACTAGAATTGCTAGCTGTGAAAGAGACAGAGGCATGCACGCATAAGTGTGTGTGAAATCATTTCAACCAGTCATGTGTGATTTGAACACTGAAAGCTTAAAACAGTCCTGCTTCTAGCTGTTAGCATACCTCCAAAATGTCTGCCTCCTTGGCTAGAGCTTATCAAGGTAAAGGCCGTTGTAGTGCGGCAACTAAGAAAAATTATTGCTATTGCAAAAAGAATCAGTGTGCTTGAAAGCCAAGTGTAAATCACTCTTGTGTGAAACTTCCATTCCATCATTCCAAATCATTTGATGTTTTCCCCCTTTTAAAAAGTTTCCTTGTCCCACTTTATTCCAATTTCATGATTTTCCAGCCAGCTGCCTCTGTGCTTTAATAGACATCCTCATGTTTTGCCAATACTGATCATTTTCTTTGTAAGAAGCAACATGGAGGCAGGAATGGGAAGTATCTTTCCATGTTTATACACTTAATTCATATTACACAAAATCCTTGTATTCCAGCAGCTTTCATGGCTGGAATAATTTCTTCATTGTGGGGCTGTATTTGCTTTTAGCTGCCTCACAGACCCCATTCTTGGAGATTTCTGTGGTTTTATATAATTAGGCCCATTATCTCAAAATCCTTCCTAAATAGTGATTCTTCCCCCTCCATTTTTGCAGACCTTGTCAGTATTAACCTTCATCTTAAGTTCCAGGATACCCCATGCCAGTGTTTTTAGACACTTAGGTCCATTTTCTTCATGTACTTAGCATATTGTCAAGAGGTCTTCTGGCAGAAACCACCAGAAGGAGGCTTCCCCCTCCCTCCTCGTGCCTCTTCCATCTTCTTTTGGCCTGTCATTAATCCAAACAGGTTTAGCCTCATGTAATGGCAGTACGGACATCAGGGTTTATCTTTCAGTGGTGCAGAAGTGAATTCTTGCCCCATAACTTGCCTGGGATTTTAGGTTTAGCTTCTGCTTTGAGGACAATATGACAAAGAGTTGAGATTCTCTGCAATAGATGAAGCAAAATCTTTTGGGGGGATGGTAAGAATTGTATGGCTTCTGAGTTGTTTCCTTTGTAAGTGCCACATATGAACTCAGAGTAGGGAGAGATGCGTCAAGCTGGCAGCCGTCATCATACTTGACTGAGGGAACGGACTCTCAGACCCTTTGTCCTTATCTCCGCTGTCACATGTCTGAGAGGCCTGGTGAGGAGGAACCAAGGCCGTCTGCTGCACCAATAGCAGAGGATACTCAGTTACATTTCAACCACTACATTTCTAACACCTACTTCTAGGTTCTAGGAAGCAGGTGGAGTGATTTGTTATGATTCTGAGTCTAACTTTCACTGAAGAAAGTTCCATCTGTGAAACATCATTTTCTAGTCCACAGGTGCATTTGAGTGGTAGGATCTTCCTCACCTGAGGATCATGAGAAGCTCATAGAAGATGTGGGTGAGAAGGAGCAGCTCCATGTCAAATCACAGCCACTGTGGTTTGAAAACCACAAAGTAATGAAGAGAAAACACCCCAGGAAACAGAGTTAGTTTTATAAAATAACTGAAGATTTAAAATAATAAATGGATATAAACTCGGTGCCAGACACTATTCTAAGCCCTTGATACAAATTAACTCATTTATTCCTGCAACCGCTCCATGAGAGAAGCTGTTTTTCCCCATTTCTCAGAGAGGACACTTCAGCATAGAGAAAGTGAGTAACATAGAACCAGTCCCCGTTAGTAATTGAAGGGCAGGGTATTCAGACTCCCAGCCAGCAGACTCCAGAGATTCTACTTCATTTCTTGGCTCTGTTTAGTTTTGGAAATGCACATTGTCTGATCTTACAGAATCGCTAAGGAATAATTCTGGGTATATTTCTCATTATTGTTCTTCTTCTACCTCAGCAACAGCAGGACAACTTGTGATTACTTTTACCTTCAAAAAGGCTATGCAGTACATGGAGATATTTTCTTCCCAAGACATGATTTGGGCTTAAGATTTTTAAAATTTGAAAGTTGACATATTCCAGGGAAAGAATTACATTCTGCATTTCCCAATTTTTGGTGAGAAGTAAAATGGCAAATCTGTAATGCTTAATGCAAACTCAACTTTAGAGCCAGTCTAGTACATAAACAAGGCAGTCCATGTTTATGCCATTTCCTATGCAATTAGGAAAAACAGTCACATTCTAAATTATACCGTGTGTTACTGGTCTGACTAAGAAGTGGTACCAGAGACTTCTTTGAACAGTCTGCATCTAGAACTAGATATATCATTTATATATTTTTTGCTTTCCTGCCTTTGATCTGTTAGGACTCTTCCCTTGTTTGCTCTGTTGTTATGCATGGATTTGAATTTAGTCATTAGGGCAGATGAAAACTTGGGACCAGGACGTTTTTTGGGTTAGCAAGAGGGCTTTACCCAGTCATGCAAATATTATCACTGGGGCCCAGGTTCCTTATAAAATCAGCCTGGAGAAATCAGCCCAGCTATTGGTACCAAATGTCTTACTAATTGAGGAGGGAAAAAAAAATTTTTTTTTAACCTGGTTGCCACACAAATCCCACTGTCTGTCATTCAGTGACAGCTTGGGCTAGGATCACACACAGATAGTAGAGTTAATGAGTATTTGTGATGTCATCTTTCAACCTGATGTTACCCTTATAGGAAGATTGAGAGAGCAGAAAAGATTACCATTTTGCCATTTCTATTTCAAAATAGTTTATATTGAATCTTTTGTCGGGGGGCAGCCAGTGTTCTCTATTAAAGAGCAGTGGTCTCATGTGGTAGCATAATAAGGAATACACTGTTTTTATGGATGAGCAGTGCTAGTGTTTCCAGCTTTTCCTAAAAACTCACTTTGAATTCTACAGGTAGTATAATGACCATGCAGGCCATCTCTTTACCTTATCTACTTCAGTTTTGCTTGTTGATAAACAAATACAAAATAGTTCTGGTTTGTCCAAGCATTTTGAAATTCTAAGGTAAACACCGGATGAAGTATAAGCAATGGAAGTTGGGTTGGTGTGAGACTTTAGGGAAGGGTGAGGTCTGTAGTACTGAAGAATGCACATTTAGTAAAATCTCCAGATTTCTAATGTTCAACTTTTAACATTCTGAGGAACTTAGTGGCAGGGTGAACCAATTGAAATGTAATAAGGAACACAATCAAAATTAGAAAATCAGACTTTAAAATGCAAATACCAACTTATTACTCTACTGTTCCACTTGGAACCTAAAGAGCAACAGCTTTTCTTCCAAAAAAATTTTTTATTTGAATGATACCTGATTTGGTACTTCATCTAAAGTTCTGAAAATGGATCCTTCTACTCTTCAACCATTCTTCCACACTTGAAAGCAAATATCAGTATGAATGTATTTGAGGAGCTAAATATGAAAATTTGTTAGGTTAGCTTTTATTGTGAGCTAAATAAAGCTTTAACTTAGGAAAAATAAATAGTTATTAAAGAAACAGAAGAGTTACAGCAATTAACTCTTGTTCGCTTTATACCTATATTGTTAACACTTGTGTGCGAAGGTTGTGGGGTGCATGATCACGTGTGACCTGGCAAGGTCTCTATTTTTTTTCGTAGCTAACTAACGTCATGACCTTCTTACTGGCCTGACTAGGAAGGCTAAAATCCATAAATGACTGGGCAAGCATCCTAAGCTTTATATAGGGAGTGCTTGATAGTTGCTATTGGCAGTAACAGTATAAAATTGCTGAGAATGAAAATATTGCTAGCCACAATGCCACTTATCTCTCTCTGGATAAATCAGGTTATATAAACTCTGATTATTACTACTGCTTTCTCATTTTCCCCCCATTCACATTGGCAACTACCTTTTCTTTTGACCCCGACTGTTTTTCTCTCTAGTGGGGTCTCTTAGGTGAACCAGTGTGAGCCCATTCCCACCAACCTAATAAACAATTCTGTCCTCTTCTGTATTAGACAGCCTAGCAGTGGGCAAGACCTAGAGAAGTGACTATTAGACCTGCTACCAGGGTGTCCCCCTCTCCTGTCCTGGACTGTTCACAGTGACTCATTTTGAGTTATCTGTTTTCTCCTTCCGGTGACTTCCTGACCTTAGGTTATCCTACTTTGAGTACATCTCAGGGAGTCTAATTAATGCTGTAATTTTTCTACTGTCCAGATTCGCCTCGTCACTTCTGGTGGTATCATTTAATCTGCTGGCTGCTGAGTGCTGCCGGGATCATCTGCATTCTTGTAGCACACGAACACTATACTGTCGATGTGATCATTGCTTATTATATCACAACACGGCTGTTTTGGTGGTACCATTCAATGGCCAATGAAAAGGTGAGAGCAGTGAAATTATCCTTGGATAATTTCTTTTCTTTAAATGCAGAGGACCCCTTTTCATACAGTGGGTTTAAGGTAGCCTAATGGGAAAAATTCCTGTGGTTTAGGTGACTTAAACTTATGTCCCTTACTGCTTCTTAAAGTAAATTCACTTAAACTTGTGTCCTTTATTGCTTCTTAAAATAAAGAATGTCACAAATACAAATGACATTTAAGGATAAAAATGCTGTATAATCATAGAGCCTGGTGTTTTATTAATCCAACTAATTTATACCAGAATTGAAGAACTATAAATGCTAAATTAAAATTTAGGAACCTTCTCTGTAGAACTATTGTCATGCAGTTAGGTAAGACATATTCCCTTGCCCCCAAAGAACTTAATTTTGAGAAAAACGTAGCAACTATTTTAAAAGCCAGGCAGAATATGTAGCTTATGAATTCCTGGCCTTGGAACATCCTCTGTGCTCCGGTGCTCTCCAGCTTCTCTTTTTATCCCTGCTTGTTTGTTTCTGCTGCCTCCTGTTCCCAGATGACCTTTTTTTCCTTCTCTCATTCATTTTGAAGGAGCTAACTCAAATGCCACCTTTTCTGGGAAGCCTTCCCTGACTCCTGCTCTCTCTCTCTAGTCCCCAGATGGAATGATTCCTCCCCTTCTCTGTGTTTCCTAGACTGGTGTGTGTCCTTGGTATGACAGAGGTAGTCTGCCCACCATGACCTCCTTATCTTTGGATAGGTTTTCCATATTCTCTGATGCATATAATGTTTGGAGAATTTGTGAGCAATTGAATATGTCATTCCCAAAGGATCTAAACCCAATTCCCATTTGGCAGTGCCCACTAATAGATGCCCCTCCTATGGATTACTTTGTCTTTGTAGCTCTGTTTCCTATTTTGTAGTCTCCTCTTTCCATCTTCCTTCTTGCCCTTCCATCGAGATGTCTGCTGACACCACTGAACCCAGACTTTCATCTTTCCTCTCAAATATGCTTGACCTTGTATGCTCACTCTTCACTCTTCATCTTCTCTGCCCATTCATCTGACCACTCACACATCCTAAAAACTGTCGCTCCTGGGTAGCTCTCACATCTGTTCCCGAGTCCCCACTCTTACTGGAATTGCAGGCAGAAGACACTGCATGAGCCACAAAGAGGGAAAGTGAGGGGAGGGTGTCTGGGGTCAGAGTCAAGTCGGAGTTGGGGGAGACACAAGGACAACTGCTGCCTTGTGATCTGGATTCTGCTGCTTTCTCTGTTACGCTGCAACGAATGATAGTTTAATTAAGAAGTAAAACAGGATGCAAATCATGAAAAATGTCTCATTTTCCTTTTTTCCTACTTTTTACAGAACTTAAAGGTCTCTTCACAGACTAATTTCTTGTCTCGAGCATGGTGGTTCCCCATCTTTTATTTTTTTGAAAAAAATGTACAAGGGTCAATTCCTTGCTGCTTCTCTTGGCCACTCTCCTGGCCTCCTGGCTGCTTTAAATCGTCATGCAAAAAATATTCACGGGTTCAGAAGATTGGTGAAGATAATGAGAAATCCACCTGAGGGGCAAATCAAAGGCACAAGCTCTTATACCAAAACAGTTAACGCTGTAACCAAAGGTATAGTTTTGTGTTTTTATTTTAGGAGAACTGAGTGGTAAATGAAGAAGTGGACCAAATTTTGTGTAAATGATTAGAAAGATGAACGAAGTATTACCCTTGGACTGTTTTTTTATTCATCCTGAGAAAGGTATATTCTCCTGCAGCTCTTCATTCATTGGTGACAAGCCCCTGCCTGGGATTTTACTAATGAACTTGTTAAAGAGGTGCCAAAGAAAAATTACTCCTTTCCTTATTCTTCACTAAAGCCCTCCACAGAATTTTTTCAGGATTTATTTTTCCTCTGGGGTCAGAAGAATTTGTTAATGTTTTAAATAAAATATGTGGATATATACAGCTACTATGTAAATATGATAACCTAATGCTGAGAGTGGTTTTAGCATTAGGCTTGTTAGTGAGGGGAGCCCGTGGGTCATGAGTAAACTTCCGGGTGAACTTTGTTTCTCCCCCGTCACAGGGAAGGTCGGGGTCGGGGCTGGCAATGGGCACTGCTGCTACCACCCAATGCACTATGTTTCGCTTTTACTTTTCTTTACTTAATTGATAATTTTATATATTTAAAAAAATACAATAATCTAAAATATGGAAGTATTTGACAATAACCCCCTGGGTTTTACACATGTGTAAATATTTCACTTTAAAATCTCAATGACAGACACCCAGGAAACATGGGGCTCTTGTTGTGAAGGAGTGGCCCTTGGGTACACCCTTCCAGGCTTTGTGCCTGGTGAACATGCGTCTGGTACCCCCAGGGCGGTGTACGGAGAGCACACAAAGGTGGACGGACCTCTTGCCACTTGAGGAACAAGCCTTCGTGTCTCCCTCAGGTCCTGCCTTGTGGGAGATCTTTTTTGGAGCTGCTAATTGGAGCTCAGAAATATAATTGGTCACATTTCAGTGAAAACAATTACTTTCTAATTACATTGTACTTTATGGAAAAACTAAGAGGGAGTCCATAAGTATAGTGTATCCTTGCCTTTTAGCAGGAGACTCAGCTTCTTATAAATGGCCCTAAGGACATACGCCACATTAAGTAATTTAAATTTAACGCTGAAGTTATACCGTGGTGCTGCACTATAATCTTTTGGAATCAGTGTGTTAAATGGATCATAGCTACTCAGTAAGGGGAATAATTGTTTCTAAAGTTCTTTGAGGTGATGAAAAAAAAAAGCTGGATTTTAAAACATCTGATGAGTTTTAATGCTGTCAGATTTTGTGCATTAATTAATGCTGTTGAATCTTTTGGATAATTCTTGGCTTAATTTCTTAAGACTTACAGTAACCTTTGAAAAGGAGTGTTACAAAATCAACACTAGGCCAGGAGGTGGAGAGGTCAATGGCATGAGTGGAGGTAGTTACCTTTATATTGGTGAAAATTTCCCTCGGCTTAGGATGAAAAACAGTCCTAAATTTGTCATTATAGTCAGCCTTGATTCTGTACACAAAATTGACCTTTAAATTGCTTGAGAGAAGCAGAAAACACATCTGTTCAGAAGGACATTATCCTTTGGTGCTAAAATTTTGTGTATGTTTTCTTTACGGCTCTTCCTCTGTAATAAAAGAATCAAGAAAGGAAAGGTGTTTGAATCCAAAGGCAGGAAGAAAGACTCTCTAATCTGGTTATTTAAAACAAGAATTGAAACCCTAAAACATCCTTGGCAGGCTTTGAAATGCAAGGAGTTTTTCCAGTATTTACTATTACATAAGCTAATAAGAAGCAAATCTATAGTTCACCTGATACACGTAGCCATATTTCTACATAACTTCCACTCATTTTCTCTTACTAGATATTAACATTTATGACAGAACAAGGTGTTCTGTTTGAAACACAGATTTTGAATTCCTGTTGCATGACTGTGAGGAAGAGCACCTGACACTGAAGCCTGCGTTTTGCTCTCCTAACCTTGGGACACCCCTTGAGCCTCTAATTCAGATAAAAGAGCCTAACATTCCTTAGAGCCTTATTACTCTGTATCTTGGATAACCTCTTTTCCTTAAATTAAATAAGGAAAAGTGTTTAAGCTTTAGAAATCATGGTGTGTGGATTGTTGGAGACTCTTGAAACAATAACCCTTGCGTTTTAGTCAAGTAATGCAGTTTTTAACAATATATACCATCACCTTTTAAAGAACTTTAAAGACATCTATGACCCTTCGTGTGTGGACACTACTGCTCCTGTGTTCTTTACCTGTATATGTCATAGCTGTCTAATAGATGCTGAGGAAGCATGTGGTTTGAAAATAAGGAGGGAAAATACGGAAGTTTCAAGATGCTAACATAAAAGACAGAGTGAAACTCGTTTACATTTAGGAAAGCAAACAAAGTTTAACCCAATGTGCCACTTTGGGACATAAAACATAAACAATTGTGATCTTGCCTTTGAAACTGTATTTTTGGAGCTCCTTTTCCTGGCTAATTAAGACACAAGTACTTCTCCATTACCCTTGTTTTTGTAAACCTGTTACAAAACTCAGTGCTCCTGTTAGAAGCTTATCTTGTAATTTAGTCCTTCTGTGCAATATCTGTAACATAATTCTTATTAATTATGCCACATTTTTTTCTAAATTCTTTCAATGGAAATTAATTCTTGTCAGATTCAGTTATTTTTAGCTCTCCCACTAGCTCTGAAAATAAAGTATTCTTCCCCAGTTCCACTCGAAGTAATTTTAAATTTTTTATTTAATTTACTGGCATCTTGGAAAACAAGTTTTGCTGTGCAAGGCAGGCTGTTTTGAGTGAGCCCAAGTCTAGTCAGGTTTCCCGACGATCTTGCTGAAGGTTCTTTGTTGTATACCAGTGCCCCCTTGTGGAAATATGTGATATGACTTGAAGCAAAAGCCACTTTTAAAGTGTGTTTTCAAGTTTTTAAAAGGCGTTTGTTCTTTATTATTTGTGCCAGTAATCTGAAATAATTATTCCATATATTTTAAACTTTTCCCAAAGGGAAACCGTGCTTAGATCCCAGAGAGTTGGAATTCTAATCTTTTATCTTTTCATCAAAGAAAATTTGCAGACCATTTCACCTCTCACTATCACAATTATTAATGTCTCCCTTCCTAACACCTTCACTTTGTTTACTTTGAAACACTAAGTTGGCTGTCTTTCTAATATTTTTTATTTTTACATTCTAGAAGTCATGTTTCTTTGTTAATTGAGAGTTCATGTCTTACTTCTTAAATATTTTGGAAATTTCTTTTTTTAATTATTTTTTGTTGTTTTTGTTTTGCACTGTAAAACTGATTTAAAAATTAAGCCGGTCTTAACACACTCATTTCTGTAGTGTGAGTAAGTGTGAGAAGGAATTTCTTAATAAATGAGTTTACATGTTTAAATCAAGCATATTATAAGTAGTATGCCATGTATTGAAGGCTTTTCTATTTGTATGTATAAAGATTTCTGGTATTTTTTTAAATGTCATTGTGTTGCAATATAATTTAACTCCTTTGATTTACTTGCTAAAAATATTTTTTCTGTTAAGAAGGGCTCTTGACTTCAATACCTAAACACTGAAAATCATGTCAAAGGTACCCAAAGTTTTTATACAGATACACACCATATCAAAATCTGATTTATGTTGTTAATCATTAATCTAATTATGTTGTGTTCTAAATAAATATGAATGAGAATAGTTCTTTATTATGGAATTATTTAAAACTGTCCTTTAAAGGAGAAAGAAGGAACTATAAACATAAGCTAATCTAGTTGCCAAGTTGGAATTCATTATTTAATTTACCTCCTATGCAATGATTAATGCTGCAAAATGTATGCTTTTGTTACAGTATATTCAACAAAGGAAATATTATTACAAGGTTTGAGAAGTAGCCAATTGCATTCTTTCAGAAATTTACTATACTGTTTCAATGTGTTAAGTGCCTTGTTGTAAAGTAAAATTTTAAGTCTAAAATCCATTATTTTCCTGACATATATTTTTCATTATGATCTATACTGTATGCTATTGTAATCGTTTTATTAAATGCTTACCTTTTAATCATATATGTAAATTTTGAAAGCTCTCTTCTCCTACCCACCAGTACCTTAATCATTGATCTGTCATATGGGATTTGAGTTCAGGTTCTACTTTTTTTAAGAGAGGAAGTTATCTTTGTTTAGAAATATGGTTTCCATGCCTCTGCTTTTGTGGTTGTGTTTGTAAAAACATTTGAGAAGGAATTTAGGAGTGTAACTATAGTTTATACTTCTAAAATGCCATTTTACACTTACATTTTAAGTGCCTAATTGTTAGTTAACACTAATTTATGTTTCTATTCTAAAGAGGTATGTGTACTTGGTTTCTAATCTCTTTGGCTTTGCTTAAGAAAAAAAAAGCACGAGCCTATACTTTGTATTTACCCAATAAACCACAGTGACATCAGCAGTCTTTCAAAATTAGCATTACCATTTGTTTCAGTTTTTTAAGTGTGTTATTTTCTGTAAAGATTTTACATTTTTATTTAAAGTACTTATTAAAAACACAAGAGGATTATTTTCTTCAAGCACTATATTTAAAATAAGGTGATAATCTTCAATTAGCAGAACTGTCAAAAAACTGGAGTGTGTTATTTTTTCCTGCCCTTGGGTTAAGGTGAGAAATAACTCACAGTAATATAAGGTCATTCTTGGAGACGAAAAAAATCAGTTACGCACTCCATGATTCTGATTCACATTATTCACAAAGACAAAATCATTACTACTTCAAGGAAAGTAGAGTCCTTTGTGTTACTCAGTTCTGAAAAAAATGTCATCCTCTTGCCTTCACAACTGGGGCACTCGGGTAATGTCCTCCACTGGACTTCAGTAGTCATTGCTACAATATATGGCAGTGAGTTGTTTTTGGACCCCAATGAAGGACGAAGGCCTGACCCCCAAAGACAAATTTAGTAAAAGCAATTTAATGACGTGAGGGAGTAGGATATGATAATATGGTTCAAAGACTAAGTGGTTGGGTAGAGTCCAGGTGTTTTCTTTGGATTATCTGGAAATGATATAGATTAGAATAATCTTTCTGCCACTTCCACTCTGGCCTTGGATAAAAATCTTGTCACAGTGAAGGTTACACCTTCTGATTTGAAACACTGGCAGGCTAGTTTTGCTGTTCACAGGCTCGAAGACCCTTATCTAGAATGTATGTTATCTAGAACAGTTAATGTGACCCTTCCCAAATCTTAGCATCTAACATTTCATTTTCTTCTAATAAAACATATAAGAACATCAGAAGCATAATACCAGAGTATTTGTCTATCACTTGGAATCGTAATGGATTATGCACTGCTGTGTGTCTATAATGTATACATAATTTATATGTAGCACATACAATGAGGCATAGCATTTTACAGTTTTTGTGCTTGACTTACATTCTTTAATCTTTACAAAACCCTGTAAAAAGTAGGCAAGGAAAGAGATGGTGACCCCATTCTGTGAGATGAAAGAGTTTGTAAGTGTTAGAGCTGGAACTGGAGTTTCTTCTTCCGTGTTGCCACCTCCCGTCACCCATGGTCACCATCACGATTTGGTAGAGGTTCTGTTGTTTGTTTTTGTGGGGAGTTTATTCCCTCATCAGCCAATTCGTTTGTTAAGAGGGAAACTGGTGCTGGGAACAGGTTCTTTGTCAAAAGCTACTGATTTTTCTGAGTTGCAGTTTACTGCATCTCAGAGAGGAGAAGAGTTACAATATCTCCAGTGCAAAATGGCCTTGAAAGCAACAGAATTCCCAAGCGTTTGGCCTCACAGACTTCAGTTAGATTACGTGAACTCACTGCAAGTGTCACTTACAAAAGAGCACATTACTGTGCTCTGAAGTTTTGCACAGGTTAACACGGGGTGCGGGGGACACACCAAAGTGCATAGAGCTTTGTCTCTAAACATGTCTCCCTCGGGAAATATTCCCGAGGGCCTGTCAAAAGGAGGGAAGATGTGATGACTTGCTTTCAAAGGACAGCAAAGCTCTGAGGAAATGAACGCCGTCTTGGGAATCACTGCAGTCTAGGTTGAGTCTGGGCTCTGCAAAGGACCAAAGGGGCACCACAGGAACGTTTGGTCCTGCCATGAGCTGGTGAGTTCCCTGTGCTAAAAATCTGTCCAAACCAGCGTGTACGCTTGCTTCTGGCCAAGTTTTGGGAACACTTTAGTGCTTATATCCAAGCATTTATCTCTTCTATGTTAAAGGATGTTTCTGTTTGAGTAAAGAAAAAAAGAAACCACTCATTTTGAGAAGCGTTCATGTATCAGGCACTGCTCAGTGGTTTGCTCTTAAGGCTCGCAGCACTCATGCATGGAAGTCTGATCCTGCTGCTTTGACAGTGGCAGCAGCTCAGACTGGAAACGTAAACACAGGCAAGGAGCAAAGCTCGGCACACAGGTCCCAATCCTGGAATGCCAAACAAAGCCCATAATTTATTTGCCTTCTGCACCAATGTAATAGAAGAGTCACCCCATGTATGAAGAATTCAAGGAAAGAAGAAAACTTCTTGCAGAAATTTCTTGACAACCAAGTTTTGTGTTGTTGTGAACAAAGTTGAGGAGTACCTGAGACTGATCCTGGTACAAGTCTGTGACCCACATTTCAGTAACTGATGTGGGGAATGCAGCAAGCCCCGCCGCTCCCACCATCCCTCTGCTTTCCTTGCATACCTGCCTGAGGCCAATGGCAGAGGGGCTTGGGACCTGTGAGGAGACCGTGCCCCCAGAGCACACACCAGCCTTTGCTAGGAGGAGATGGCACTTTTCCTTCTTTCTTTTTTTTATTATTATTATTTTTATTTGGTATCATTAATATACAATTACATGAGCAACACTGTGGTCACTAGAATTCCCCCATTATCAAGCCCCCACCACATACCCCATTACAGTCACTGTCCATCAGCGTAGTAAGATGCTACAGAGTCACTACTTGTCTTCTCTGTACTATACTACCTTCCCCATGCCCCCACCTCTACATTATGTGTTCTAATCGTAATGCCCCTTACTCCCCTTATCCCTCCCTTCCCACCCACCCTCACCAGTCCCCCTCCCTTTGTCACCGTTGGTCCATTCTTGGGTTCTGTGACTCTGCTACTGTTTTGTTCCTTCAGTTTTTGCTTTGTTCTTATACTCCACAGATGAGTGAAATCATTTGGTACTTGTCTTTCTCCGCCTGGCTTATTCCACTGAACATACTACTCTCTAGCTCCATCCATGGTGTTGCAAATGGTAGGACTTGTTTTCTTCTTATGGCTGAATAATATTCCATTGTGTATATGTATTACATCTTCTTTATCCATTCATCTACTGATGGACACTTAGGATGCTTCTATTTCTTGGCTATTTTAAATAGTGCTGTGATAAACATAGGGGTGCATATGTCTTTTTCTAACTGGGTTCTTGCATTCTTAGGGTAAACTCCAAAGAGTGAAATTCCTGGGTCAAATAGTATTACTATTTTTAGTTTTTTGAGGAACCTCCATACTGCTTTCCACAATGGTTGAACTAATTTACATTCCCAACAGCAGTGTAGGGGGGTTCCCCTTTCTGCACATCCTCTGCAGCATTTGTTGTTGTTTGTCTTTTGGACGGTGGCCATCCTAACTGGTGTGATGTGATACCTCATTGTGGTTTTAATGTGCATTTCTCTGATGATTAGCAATACGGAGCCTCTTTTCATGTGCCTGTTGTCCATCTGAATTTCTTCTTTGGAGATCCTCTGCCCATTTTTTAATTGGATTATTTACTTTTTGTTTGTGGAGGTGCATGAGCTCTTTGTATATTTTGGATGTTAAGCCTTTATCGGATATGTCATTTATGAATATATTCTCCCATACTGTGGAATGCCGTTTTGTTCTACTGATGGGTGTCCTTTCCTGTACAGAAGCTTTTTAGTTTGATATAGTCCCACCTGTTCATTTTTGCTTTTGTTGCCTGGGGAGATACATTCATGAAGAAGTTGTTCATGTTTATATTCAAGAGAGTTTTGCCTATGTTTTCTTCCAAGAGTTTTATGGTTTCATGACTTACATTTCAGGTCTTTGATCCATTTCGAGTTTACTTTTGTGTATGGATTTAGATAATAATCCAGTTTAATTCTCCTATATGTAGCTGTCCAGTTTTGCTAACACCAGCTGTTGAAGAAGCTGTCATTTCCCCATTGTATATGCATGGCTCCTTTTTCATATATTAATTGACATATGCTTGCATTTATATCTCGACTCTCTATTCTGTTCCACTGGTCTGTGGCTCTGTTCTTGTGCCAGTACCAAATTGCCTTGATTACTGTGCCTTTGTAGTAGAGCTTGAAGTTGGGAAGCGAGATCCTCCCTGCTTTATTCTTCTTTCTCAGGATTACTTTGGCTATTCAGGGCCTTTGGTGGTTCCATATGAATTTTAGAACTATTTGTTGCAGTTCACTGAAGAATGTTGTTGGTATTTTGATAGGGACTGCATTGAATCTGTATATTGCTTTTGGTAGGATGGCCATTTTGACAAAATTAATTCTTCCTACCCAAGAGCATGGGATGAGTTACCATTTATTAGTGTCCTCTTTAATTTATCTTAAGAGTGTCCTGTAGTTTTCAGGGTATAGGCCTTTCACGTCCTTGGTTAGGTTTATTCCTAGGTATTTTATTCTTTCTGATACAATTGTGAATGGAATTGTTTTCTTGATTTCTCTCTCTGCTAGTTCATTGTTAGTATATAAGAATGCAACAGATTTCTGTGTATTAATTTTGTATCCTGCAACTTTGCTGAATTCAAATATTAGTTCTAGCAGTTTTGGAGTGGATACCTTGGGATTTTTTATGTACAATATCATGTCATCTGCAAACAGTGACAGTTTGGCTTCTTCCTTACCAATCTGGATGCCTTTTATTTCTTTGTGTTGTCTGATTGCTGTGGCTCGGACCTCCAGTACTATGTTGAATAAAAGTGGGGAGAGTGGGCATCCTTGTCTTGTTCCCCATCTGAGGGGAAAAGCTTTCAGCTTCTCGCTGTTAAGTATGATGTTGGCTGTGGGTTTGTCATATATGGCCTTTATTATGTTGAGGTACTTGCCCTCTATACCCATTTTGTTGAGAGTTTTTATCATGAATGGATGTTGAATTTTGTTGACTGCTTTTTCGGCATCTATGGAGATGATCATGTGCTTTTTGTCCTTCTCTTTGTTGATGTGGTGGATGATGTTGATGGATTTTCGAATGTTGTACCATCCTTGCATCCCTGAGATGAATCCCACTTGGTCATGGTGTATGATCCTCTTGATGTATTTTTGAATTCGGTTTGCTAAAATTTTGTTGAGTATTTTTGCATGTATGTTCATCAGGGATATTGGTGTGTAGTTTTCTTTTTGGTAGAGTCTTTTCCTGGTTTTGGTATTAGGGTGATGCTGGCTTCATAGAAGGAGTTTGGGAGTATTCGCTCCTCTTCTATTTTTTGGAAAACTTTAAGGAGGATGTGTATTATGTCTTCTCTAAATGTCTGATTAAATTCAGAAGATGGCACTTTTCAACATACTTTTTTTTTTTGTAGATAATTATTTTTTATTGAAGGGTAGTTGATACACAGTATTACATTAGTTTCAGGTGTACAACACAGCGATTCAACATTTATATACATGATAATTCTAGGTACCAGCTATCACCATACCAAGTTGTTACAATATTTTGACTATATTCCTTATGCTATACATTACATCCCGGATACATATTTATTTTACAATTGGAAGTGTGTACTTTTTTTTTTTTTCTGAGGGCATCTCTCATATTTATTGATCAAATGGTTGTTAACGACAATAAAATTCTGTATAGGGGAGTCAATGCTCAATGCACAATCATTAATCCACCCCAAGCCTAATTTTCATCAGTCTCCAATCTTCTGAAGCATAACGAACAAGTTCTTACATGGAGAACAAATTCTTACATAGTGAATAAGTTACATAGTGAACAGTACTAGGGCAGTCATCACAGAAACTTTCAGTTTTGCTCATGCATTATGAACTATAAACAGTTTAAATATGAATTCTCATTTGATTTTTATACTTGATTTATATGTGGATACCACATTTCTCTCATTATTATTATTTTTAATAAAATGCTGAAGTGGTAGGTAGATACAAGATAATGGTAGAAAACATAGTTTAGTGTTGTAAGAGAGCAAATGTAGATGATCAGGTGTGTGCCTGTAGACTATGTGTTAATCCAAGCTGGACAAGGGCAATAAAACATCCACGTATGCAGAAGATTTCTCTCAGAACAGGGGGGGTGAGGTTCTAAGCCTCACCTCTGTTGATCCCCAATTTCTGACCTGATGGCCCCCCTGCGACTGTGCCTGTCTTAGGTTTTTGCTCTCTTGAGGAATCTTACCCGTCTCTGGCTAACCAGTCATCTTCCTGGGCCATACAGGGAAATGTAAAGTTGGTAAGTGAGAGAGAAGCCTTATTGTTTGAAAAGGTTAGCTTTTTACTTCTTTGCAGATTTATGCCCTGTGGCTTCTATGCCCAGCATTTGTCTTGAGGTATCTTTACCACTTGGAAGAATTATGATACTCGGTAAATTTGATATGAGGCATGAATTCTATTTAAGGGTTGTAGTTAGGAAGGAAGAAGAAAAGCTATAGAAGTACCAGGTGGAAGAAAACATGGGAAGATTGATTATTTCTTTGACATATCTTCTTGTAGAGTAACTTAAGCATGTATAGGATTTAAACTACTAATTAAATTGTGCACACACATTAACATAATAGGAGTATAGTTACATAACCAAAGCATATCTGTAATTACCAGCCATCTCCAGTGAAACCAAGAAAACCATTAAGGCACCTTAGGCATTTGTGAAAACTTATCTATGATATGGTGGATATTGTCCAACTGAACTTGAACAGTCTGAGAGAAATCAGACAAATTAAAACAACCCATTCCTGGGGACTGTTCACATGCCATATGTTCTTTTAACAGTAAATAGTCTGTAGTTGTAAGAGTTTGGAGCGCTACAATTTGCACTTCTCCAAATTCTTGGTTGAGTTCCAACAGTATAGATCCAGTCAAATTTGTTGTTTTACTGTATGCACAGGCCAGCTTAGATATCTCCTTCATTCCCATGGCAAGTCCAGGAGCTGGTGGGATGAGTGCATCTACACCTGTAGCAGTGTGTGGATCTTTGTTGGGGTTTTTTGATGATCATCTTCTGGCATGAGTCTGACATGATGTTGGAAGTTCTTTTTCATATCGTATCTTAGTTCATTTTCGGGGTAGCCAAATTAGGCTTTGATCCTCTGTATAAACACAAACAGACCCTTTGCCTACATTTTATATGCACTTTATACCATTGTGTAGAACTCATTGGAGGTCACCACACAGGAACTGCCTTTTTTTTGTTTTGTTTTGTTTTGGTATCATTAATCTACACTTACATGACGAATATTATGTTTACTAGGCTCTCCCCTATACCAGGTCCCCCCTATAAATCCCTTTACAGTCACTGTCCATCAGCATAGCAAAATGTTGTAGAATCACTACTTGCTTTCTCTGTGTTGTACAGCCCTCCCCTTTCTCCCACCCTCCCATGCATGCTAATCTTAATAGCCCCCTTATTCTCCCCCCCCACTTATCCCTCCCTACCCACCCATCCTCCCCAGTCCCTTTCCCTTTGGTAACTGTTAGTCTATTCTTGAGTTCTGTGATTCTGCTGCTGTTTTGTTCCTCCAGATTTTCCATTGTTCTTATACTCCACAGATGAGTGAAATCATTTGGTACTTCTCTTTCTCCACTTGGCTTGTTTCACTGAGCATAATACCCTCCAGCTCCATCCATGTTGCTGCAAATGGTAGGATTTTCCCTTTTCTTATGGCTGAGTAGTATTCCATTGTGTATATGTACCACATCTTCTTTATCCATTCATCTATCGATGGACATTTAGGTTGCTTCCAATTCTTGGCTATTGTAAATAGTGCTGCGATAAACATAGGGGTGCACTGATCTTTCTCATACTTGATTGCTGCATTCTTAGGGTAAATTCCTAGGAGTGCAATTCCTGGGTCAAATGGTAGTTCTGTTTTGAGCATTTTGATGTACCTCCATACTGCTTTCCACAAAGGTTGAACTAACTTACATTCCCACCAGCAGTGTAGGAGGGTTCCCCTTTCTCCACAGCCTCGCCAACATTTGTTGTTGTTTGTCTTTTGGATGGCATCCATCCTTACTGGTGTGAGGTGATACCTCATTGTAGTTTTAATTTGCATTTCTCTGATAATTAGCGATGTGGAGCATCTTTTCATGTGTCTGTTGGCCATCTGTATTTCTTTTTTGGAGAACTGTCTGTTCAGTTCCTCTGCCCATTTTTTAATTGGGTTATTTATTTTTTGTTTGTTGAGGCGTGTGAGCTCTTTATATATTTTGGACGTCAGGTCTTTATCAGATCTGTCATTTTCAAATATATTCTCCCATACTGTAGAGCTCCTTTTTCTTCTATTGATGGTGTCTTTTGCTGTACAGAAGCTTTTCAGCTTAATATAGTCCCACTTGTTCATTTTTGCTGTTGTTTTCCTTGCCCAGGGAGATATGTTCAAGAAGAGGTCACTCATGTTTATGTCTAAGAGGTTTTTGCCTATGTTTTCTTCCAAGAGTTTAATGGTTTCATGACTTACATTCATGTCTTTGATCCATTTTGTGTTTACTTTTGTATATGGGGTTAGACAATGGTCCAGTTTCATTCTCCTGCATGTAGCTGTCCAGTTTTGCCAGCACCATCTGTTGAAGAGACTGTCATTTTGCCATTGTATGTCCATGGCTCCTTTATCAAATATTAATTGACCGTATATGTCTGGGTTAATGTCTGGATTCTCTAGTCTGTTCCATTGGTCTGTGGCTCTGCTCTTGTGCCAGTACCAAATTGTCTTGATTACTATGACTTTATAGTAGAGCTTGAAGTTGGGGAGTGAGATCCCCCCTACTTTATTCTTCTTTCTCAGAATTGCTTTGGCTATTCGGGGTCTTTGGTGTTTCCATATGAATTTTTGAATTATTTGTCCCAGTTCATTGAAGAATGTTGCTGGTAGTTTCATAGGGATTGCATCAAATCTGTATATTGCTTTGGGCAGGATGGCCATTTTGACGATATTAGTTCTTCCTAGCCGCGAGCATGGGATGAGTTTCCATCTGTTAGTGTCCCCTTTAATTTCTCTTAAGAGTGACTTGTAGTTTTTAGAGTATAAGTCTTTCACTTCTTTGGTTAGGTTTATTCCTAGGTATTTTTTTCTTTTTGATGCAACTGTGAATGGAATTGTTTTCCTGATTTCTCTTTCTATTGGTTCATTGTTAGTGTATAGGAAAGTCACAGATTTCTGTGTGTTAATTTTGTATCCTGCAACTTTACTGTATTCCGATATCAGTTCTAGTAGTTTTGGGGTGGAGTCTTTAGGGTTTTTTATGTACAGTATCATGTCATCTGCAAATAGTGACAGTTTAACTTCTTCTTTACCAATCTGGATTCCTTGTATTTCTTTGTTTTGTCTGATTGCCGTGGCTAGGACCTCCAGTACTATGTTAAATAGCAGTGGGGAGAGTGGGCATCCCTGTCTAGTTCCCGATCTCAGAGGAAAAGCTTTCAGCTTCTCGCTGTTCAGTATAATGTTGGCTGTGGGTTTGTCATATATGGCCTTTATTATGTTGAGGTACTTGCCCTCTATTCCCATTTTGGTGAGAGTTTTTATCATGAATGGATGTTGAATTTTGTCAAATGCTTTTTCAGCATCTATGGAGATGATCGTGTGGTTTTTGTCTTTCTTTTTGTTGATGTGGTGGATGATGTTGATGGATTTTCGAATGTTGTACCATCCTTGCATCCCTGGGATGAATCCCACTTGGTCATGGTGTACTATCCTTTTGATGTATTTTTCAATTCGGTTTGCTAATATTTTGTTGAGTATTTTTGCATCTACGTTCATCAGGGATATTGGTCTGTAGTTTTCTTTTTTGGTGGGGTCTTTGCCTGGTTTTGGTGTTAGGGTGATGCTGGCTTCATAGATTGAGTTTGGGAGTATCCCCGCCTCCTCTATTTTTTGGAAAACTTTAAGGAGAATGAGTAATATGTCTTCCCTGTATGTCTGATAAAAATTCAGAGGTAAATCCATCTGGCCCGGGAGTTTTGTTCTTTGGTAGTTTTTTGATTACCAATTCAATTTCGTTGCTGGTAATTGGTCTGTTTAGATTTTGTTTCTTTCTGGGTCAGTCTTGGAAGGTTGTATTTTTATAGGAACTTGTCCATTTCTCCTAGGTTTCCCAGCTTGTTAGCATATAGGTTTTCATAGTATTCTCTAATAATTCTTTGTATTTCTGTGGGGTCCGTCGTGATTTTTCCTATCTCGTTTCTGATTCTGTTGATGTGTGTTGACTCTCTTTTCCTCTTAATAAGTCTGGCTAGAGGCTTATCTATTTTGTTTATTTTCTCGAAGAACCAGCTCTTGGTTTCATTGATTTTTGCTATTGTTTTATTCTTCTCAATTTTATTTATTTCTTCTCTGATCTTTATTATGCCCCTCCTTCTGCTGACCTTAGGCCTCATTTGTTCTTCTTTTTCCAGTTTTGATAATTGTGACATTAGACCATTCATTTGGGATTGTTCTTCCTTCTTTAAATATGCCTGGATTGCTATATACTTTCCTCTTAAGACTGCTTTTGCTATATCCCACAGATGTTGGGGCTTTGTGTTGTTGTTGTCATTTGTTTCCATATATTGCTGGATCTCCATTTTGATTTGGTCATTGATCCATTGATTATTTAGGAGCGTGTTGTTAAGCCTCCATGTTTTTGTGAGCCTTTTTGCTTTCTTTGTACAGTTTATTTCTAGTTTTATGCGTTTGTGGTCTGAAAAGTTGGTTGGTAGGATTTCAATCTTTTGGAATTTACTGAGGCTCTTTTTGTGGCCTAGTATGTGGTCTGTTCTGGAGAATGTTCCATGTGCACTTGAGAAGAATGTGTATCCTGTTCCTTTTGGATGTAGAGTTCTGTAGATGTCTATTAGGTCCATCTGTTCTAGTGTGTTGTTCAGTGCCTCTGTGTCCTTACTTATTTTCTGTCTGGTGGATCTGTCCTTTGGAGTGAGTGGTGTGTTGAAGTCTCCTAGAATGAATGCATTGCATTCTATTTCCTCCTTCAGTTCTGTTAGTATTTGTTTCAGGTATGTTGGTGCTCCTGTATTGGGTGCATATATATTTATAATGGTTATATCCTCTTGTTGGACTGAGCCCTTTATCATTATGTAATGTCCTTCTTTGTCTTTTTCTTACTTTCTTTATTTTGAAGTCTGTTTTGTCTGATACCAGAATTGCAACACCTGCTCTCTTCTCTCTGTTGTTTGCATGAAATATCTTTTTCCATCCCTTGACTTTAAGTCTGTGCATGTCTTTGGGTATGAGGTGAGTCTCTTGTAAGCAGCATATGGATGGATCTTGCTTTTTTATCCATTCTATTACTCTGTGTCTTTTGATTGGTGCATTCAGTCCATTTACATTTAGGGTGATTATTGAAAGGTATGAACTTATTGCCGTTGCAGGCTTTAAGTTTGTGGTTACCAAAGGTTCAGGGTTAGCTTCTTTACTATCTTACTGTCTAACTTAACTCGCTTGTTGAGCTATTATAAACACAGTCTGATGATTCTTTATTTCTCTCCCTTCTTATTCCTTCTCCTCCCTTCTTCATATGTTGGGTATTTTGTTCTGTGATCTTTTTAGGAGTTCTCCCATCTTGAGCAGTACCTGTAGGATGCCCTGTAGAGGTGGTTTGTGGGAGGCAAATTCCCTCAACTTTTGCTTGTCTGGGAATTGTTTAATCCCTCCTTCATATTTAAATGATATTCGTGCTGGATACAGTAGTCTTGGTTCAAGGCCCTTCTGTTTCATTCCATTAAGTATATCATGCCATTCTCTTCTGGCCTGTAGGGTTTCTGTTGAGAAGTCTGATGATAGCCTGATGGATTTTCCTTTGTAGGTAACCCTTTTTTTCTCTCTGGCTGCCTTTAATACTTTGTCCTTGTCTTTGATCTTTGCCATTTTAATTATTATGTGTCTTGGTGTTGCCCTCCTTGGATCCCTTGTCATGGGAGCTTTGTGTACCTCTGTGGTCTGAGAGGCCATTTCTTCCCCTAGTTTGGAGAAGTTTTCAGCAATTATTTCTTCAAAGACACTTTCTATCCCTTTTTCTCACTCTTCTTCTGGTACCCCTATAATGCGGATATTGTTCTGTTTCGATTGGTCACTCAGCTCTCTTAAAATTCTTTCATTCCTGGAGATCCTTTTATCTCTCTCTGCATCAGCTTCTCTGCATTCCTGTTCTCTGTTTTCTTGTCCATTAATGGTCTCTTGCATCTCGTCCATTCTGTTTTGAAGTCCTTCCAGAGCTTGTTTTATTTCTGTATTCTCCTTCCTTAGTTCTTGTATATTTCTCTGCAAGTCCATCAACATGGTTATGACTTTTGTTTTGAATTCTTTTTCAGGAAGACTGGTTAAATCTGTCTCCCCAGGTTCCTTCTCAGGGGAAGATGTAGCAGATGCCGAAGCTGTCTGGGTTATTCTTGTCTGGATCATATTTTTTTGCCTTTTCATGTTGACAGGGGCTATTGACTGTCAGCTGGGAGGGCCAAACTTTTCACTTGCTACTGGCCTTTCTTTACTGGGACAACTGCAACCCTAGTGGCTTGTGTTGGGTAAATGCGTGCAGGCTGGGTCTTTGTGCCTTGTCGGGCCGGACCTCCCTTTCTGTGGGCGTGGTTTGCCTTAGGCTGTTTCTCTGCTTTCTCAGCGCCTGGAGGGGTAATGGTCGGTGGGCGGAGGGGGTGCTGTTTGGCTGTTTACCTCCGTGAGGGGTCTCAGAGCTGTTGCCCAGGTTGTTAGTGCTCCTGGTTTTCCCTGTAATTTCCAGCCACTGGGCTGTGACCTGTGTTGTTTCCGTCTAGCTGTTAAGTCCCTGTCCCTTTAAGACTTTCAAAAAGCACTCGATTTTCTTTGTCACAGGGGCATCAGCTTTGGATCCCGCTCAGAGGTCTTGCTGCCCTATTTCCCTAGTTTCCAGCCCTCCATGCATGCACTGTGTCTGCGCTCTGGTGCAGATGGCTAGGGCTGGGTGTTTAGCAGTCCTGGGCTCCCTCTCCCTCCTGCCGGAAGCTGGGGGGAGGTGTGCTTGGTTCCCGCTGGGCCGGGGCTTGTATCTTACCCCTTTCACCAGGCGCTGGGCTCTCGCACATGTGGATGTAGTCTGGCTGTTGTCCTGTGTCTACTGGTCTCTCTTTTAGGATTAGTTGTATTTGTTGTATTTTCAAAAATATATATGTTTTTGGGAGGAGATTCCCACTGTCCTACTCATGCCGCCATGTCGGCTCCGCCCTTTCAACATACTTTTGAATGCTGTATTATATCTTGTCAGTTCCCCAGGTCACAGCTTGATGGGAGTGTTTTACATTAGATACTGGGAGAAAGACAGTTCCCGGGGGTCTTACTCAGTTGGGCAACTGTAACAAAATACCATTAACTGGACAGTGTAAACAACAGACATTATATTTCTCACAGTTCTGGAGGTTGGTCAGGAAGTCAGCGGTCTGGATGCCCATGTGGTCAGGTTCTGGGAGGCCACTCTTCCAGGGTTCCTCCCATGTCAAGGGTGGTCAGTGGGGGTTGGGGAGAGAGCGAGCTCTCTGTTCTTTCACCTTTTAAGGACACTAATCCCATCATGGGAGAACTCATCTAAATGTAATTACCTCCCAAAGACCTCAGCTTCTAATAACATCCTACTGGGGCCCAGGCTTCCACTCATGGATTTGGTGTGGAGGCATGGGGACTGTGAACATGTAGTCTGCAACACCTAGGTTTCTTAATTTTATATAAATACATCTTTACTAAGCAAAATGTACTTCTTAGAGTACAAAGTCTTAAATTTTTTGGGTCCTGTAGCTCTTCTAATCTGCGAGCCCTATCTCCTGGTAGCACTTGGCCACTGCTTTCCATCACTGGGGCCCTCTGTCCTGGTCAGGCTGCTCACATCTCCATCCTGCATGCTACAGTGCTCAGTCCCATGTGTGCATGCTCCCACCCAGAAGGAGAATAACACTGGGGCCCTGTGCTGTCTGGGTTTGAAACTCAGCTCTTGTACTTCTGGCTGTATCAGCATGACCTTAAACAAGCTCCTGACCTCTGTGTGCCTTAGTTTCTTTATCTGTAGAATGGAAAAATAATAATCCAAGTCTCATAGAGTTGGTGGGAGGACTAAATGAATGATAACCTTGTTATAACACATGTCCAATAAATGTTACCTCTGTTCAATTCATAAATAATTAGGTACCATGGTTCTAGCACTGATACTATTCATGTATATCCAGATCTTGCCTGTCCTGAGAGTTCAGCTGAAATATCAACTCCGGAAAGCTTTACCTTACTTCTTCTGTATTCCTCCCGAAAATATACAGACAAACTAATTGTCAAAGTGCGAGATACAATCACTGCTTTTTAAAGTTCCTTGAGAAAAGGAATTGTTTTAATATTCATTTCAGTGTCTAATAAAGTTCTTATCACATACAAGATGTTCAGCAAATATTTGTGGAATGAATTTTTTAAATATCTTCTTGTGTATTTGGATTATTAACAGAATTCATGAAGATCTGATGAAAAAAGCAATTGCCCATCATGCCACTAGATAATCTACTCTTAAAATAATGGAGGCATTTACCAAACCATCAGCTGTTTATAACCTGAAAATGATTCAGTAGCCATTATATCACACATATGTTGTAATATTTTGGCTAACAATATGGATTGAAATATAAAGGCTGAAGTGGAAAATCCAAAGACTTTGAACTTAGCACCTGGGTTTGATTCCTAAGTCAGTTGCTTCCCAACCATGGTACATTTGACAAGTTACTTTATTGTAATGAATCATCATGTCCTCTCTCTAAAATAAGGGGAAAGAAACCTACCTCCCAATATCATGGTAAGGATTAGAAATAATCTGTGGTAAAGTGCTTGATACTACCTGTCTCATATTAACTTGTATTAAATCTAATCAGAAAATAAATTCATGAGATTTTTAGATGTTATTAATTTTATTGAAAGAAATTTGAGACTATTTAAATTGTAAGAATTTAAAAATGAAACATTTTCTACTCAATGCAACATAAAAATATTTGTTGTACAACTTTTGAATATTAGTTGAGAACATTATTAGGTCATTAAGTTTATGTTTCCAAAGGCCCCACTCTGACTGCCTTCCCCACATTTTGTACACTAATCAGATACATGAATTGTTTTGCTCTATCTCAAAATATCCAGAAAAGTGAGTGATGAATTGCTAACACAGAATTATTTTTATCTAATTAAATAATAACCATTCAATAATGTAATCTATGACTCATCTTGGCTCTGTTGCCCTTGACCATGGAATTAAAAGTGATCACTTTACCCTAGTCATAAGTAGCCACAGCTAGTTCATCACTGTTAGGTCATATGTCTGGTACAATGTTGTACTACTAACAAAGTTCCTAGATTTCACCAGTAACTAATCTAGTAAGCTAAGTTAAATAACTTGGCCTATAAATTGGGGAGATCACCAAAGTTTGGATAATCCCCAAAGGTCTTAAATTATATCAAAGGGTGTTAAGCTTGAAAGCAGAAAAAGTCATTAGACAATATTTTGCTATACAATAGTCTTCCCAAGAGAAGTGATTAGAAATCTGCTGCTGGAGTTATTTAAAATAGAATTACCAAACATAAAATTCCACAAAAATATGGAAACAAGACAACACATTCTTAACCAGTGGAGCAAAGAAGAAATCACAAGGGAAATTTGAAAACAGCTTGAGACAAATGACAATGAAAACACAGTATACCAGAACTTATGGGATACAGTGAAAGCCATGCTAAGAGGGACATATTTTTTAATTAAAGTATCATTGATATACAATCTTATGAAGGTTTCACATGAAAACATTGTGGTTTCAATATTCACCCATGTTATCAAGTCCCCACCTCCAACTGCAGTCATCATAGCATAGTAAGATGCTATAGAGTCATTACTTGTCTTCTCCATGCTGTACTGCCTTCCCCATGACCTACCTATATTGTGAGAGGGTTTGTAATATTTAACAATATTACAAGAAATAGAAAGAAAAGGTAGCCAAGTTGTGAGTGCTACTTATACTGCCCTTTAATCCCCTTCCCCCTCCCTCCACATCCACCCTTCCAATCCCTTCCCTTTGGTAACTGCTAATCCCTTCTTGGCATCTGTGAGTCCACTGCTATTTTCTTCCTTCAAAGAAAGTTCCTACCCAACAAAGAAAATTCCTTTGCCAGATGACTTCACTGGTAAATTCTACCAAATATTTAAAGAAGAGTCAACACAAATCTTTTTCAAACTCTTCACAAAGTTGAAGAGGTGGAAAAACTTCCTAATTTATTCTATGAGGCCAGGATTACCCTGACACCAAAGCCAGACAAAAACACTACCAAACTAAAAAAAGACAAGACCAGTATCTCTATGAATACTGACATAAAACCCTCCCACAAAATACTAGCAAAACCAAACTGAGCAACATACTAAAAGGATTATGAATCCCACCACAACCAACACGATTTCATCCTGAAATGCAAGGGTGGTTTAACATGAGAATCAATTAACATAATACACTACATTAACAGAATGAAGAGGAAAACCAACACAATCACTTCAACTGATGTAGAAAAAACAATGACAAAATTTAACACCCTTTCATAATAAAAACACTCAACAAACTAAGAAAAAACTACTTCAAAATAATCAATGTATATGAAAAATTAACAGCTAATATTACACTCAGTGCATTTCTTCTAAATCACTGTTGGAAGTTCTAGTCTAGCTAGCATAACTAGGCAAGAAATAGAAAGAAAAGGTATCCATATTGGGAAGGAAGTAGTAAGATTAACTCTGTTCACAGATCTGGCCTTATACATAGAAACCATAAAGATTCCACAAACAAAACTGTTAGATCTAATAAATGAATTCAGCAAAGTTGCAAGATACAAAATCAACACAAAAATCAGTTGTATTTTTATATACTAACAATGAACAATCTGAAAGGGAGATTAAGAAAATTCCATTTACAACAACATCAAAAGGAATAAAATAGGAATATGTAATGTAACCAAGGAGGTAAAAAGACTTGTGTACTAAAAATTACAAAACACTACTAAAAGAAATGAAGAAGACCTAAATAAATGGGAAGATAGCCCATGTTCATGGATTGTGAGACAACATTGTTAAGATGACAATACTACCCAAAGTGTTTTACAGATTCAGTTAAAATTCTCAGTGGTGGTTTCTAAAAAAATAGAAAATCCCATCCAGAAATTCATATGGAACCCCAGGGACCAAAAAAATAGCAAAATTATTTGCCAATGTAATCAAATTTGCCAGAGTAGCCAAAGCAATCTTGAAAAAGAAAAAATAGTTGGAGATTCACACTTCCTAGTTTCAAAACTTATATAAATATACAGTATCAAAACAGTTTGGTACTGGCATAAACATAGACATATAGACTGATAGAATAGAATAGAAAACACAGAAATAAAGCCCCACATATACTTATGTCAGCTGGTTTTCAACAAAAGCCAAGACCATTTAAAGGGGAAAGGAAACTATTTTCTACAAATTGTGCTGAGAAAACTGGATATCTACAAGCAAGAGATGAAGCTGGACCTTTACTGTGTACCACATATGAAAATTAACTTTAAAAAATGGATCAAAGACCTAAATTCAGGAGCTTAAACTATAAAACTCTTAGAGGAAAATAGAGGTGAAAGTCTTCATGATCCTGGATCAGGCAATGATTTCTTCAGCAGGATACCAAAGCCCAGGCAATACAAGAACAAATAAATAAATTGGATTTAAAAACCTTTGTGCATGAAAGGACAATAACACGGAAGTGAAAAGACAATCACAAAATGGGAGAAACTATTAGCAAATCATATATCTGATAAGGGATTATATCCAGAGTGTATAAAGAACTATATCTGAACAACAGACAACCCAATTTAAAAATGGGCAAAGGATTTGAGTAGACATTTCTGTAAAGAATATATAAAAATGACAAATAAGCACATGAAAAGAGGCTCAGTATCATTAGGCATTAGGAAATGTAAATGCCACTTCATATCTATTAGGGTGGCTATTATGGAAAAAAGAAAGATATCAATTATGGAAAAAAACACAGAAACTACAGTTGTTGGTGAGAATATAGAGAAATTGGAATCCTCAACATTGCTGATATGGAAAGGATGTACATTGTGGAAAAAGTTGGTGATTCCTAAAAAAAAAAAATGAGCCCAGGTTACTATGATTCAGCAATTCGACCCATACATATATATCCAAGAGAAAAGCTAGGGCTAAACAGACATTTGTACACACATGTTCATAGCAGCATTATTCTCAGTAGCCAAAAGTGTAAGCAACCCAAATGTCCATCAATGGAGGAATGGATAAGCAAAATGTGGTACAGACACACAATGGAATATTATTTAGCCATAAAAAGGAATGAAATTTTGACATGCTACAACATTAATGAAACTTGAAAATATTATGTAAAGTGAAATAAGCCAGACACAAAATTACAAATACTGTATGATTACACTTACATAACCTGTTTAGAATAGGCAGTACAGAGAGACAGAAAATAGAATAGACATTACCAGGGGCTGGATGAGATGAATTAATGTTTAATGGGCACAGGGTTTCTGTATGGGATGATAAAAAAGTTCTGGAAATAGATAATACTGATAGTTAAACAATATTCTGAATGTACTTAATGCTGCTGAATTGTACACTTAAAAATGGTTACTGACAGATGGACCAACTAGACATATACAGAACTCTACACCCAAAAACAACAGGATACACATTCTTCTCAAGTGCACATGGAACATTCTCCAGAATAGACCACATACTAGGCCACAAAAAGAGCCTCAGTAAATTCAAAAAGATTGAAATTCTACCAACCACCTTCTTGGACCACAAAGGGGTAAAACTAGAAATAAATTGTGCAAAGAAAGCAAAAAGGCTCACAAAAACATGGAGGCTTAACAACATGATCCTAAATAATCAATGGATCAATGACAAAATTAAAATGGAGATCCAGCAATATATAGAAACAAATGACAAAAACAACACAAAGCCCCAACTTCTGTGGGATGCAGTGAAAGCAATCTTAAGAGGAAAGTATATAGCAATCCAGGCACACTTGAAGAAGCAAGAACAATCCCAAATGAATAGTCTAACATCAAAATTATCGAAATTGGAAAAAGAAGAACAAATGAGGCCTGAAGTCAGCAGATGGAGGGACATAATAAAGATCAGAGAAGAAATAAACAAAATTGAAAAGAACAAAACAATAGCAAAAATCAATGAAACCAAGAGCTGGTTCTTTGAGAAAATAAACAAAATAGATAAGCCTCTAGCCAAATTTATTAAGAGAAAAAGATAATCAAAACAAATCAACAGAATCACAAATGAGAATGGAAAAATCATGACAGACTCCACAGAAATACAAAGAATTATTAAAGACTACTATGAAAACCTATATGCCAACAAGCTGGAAAACCTAGAAGAAATGGACAACTTCCTAGAAAAATACAACCTTCCGAGACTGACCAAGGAAGAAGCACAAAAGTTAATCAAACCAATTATGAGCAAAGAAATTGAAACGGTAATCAAAAAACTACCCAAGAACAAAACAACCGGGAAAGACGGATTTACCTCGGAATTTAATCAGACACACAGAGAAGACATAATACCCATTCTCCTTAAAGTTTTCAAAAAAATAGAAGAGGAGGGAATACTCCCAAACTCATTCTATGAAGCCAACATCACCCTAATACCAAAACCAGGCAAAGACCCCGCCAAAAAAGAAAATTACAGACCAATATCCCTGATGAACATAGATGCAAAAATACTTAATAAAATATTAGCAAACCAAATACAAAAGTATATCAAAAGGATCATACACTATGACCAAGTGGGTTTCATCCCAGGGATGCAAGGATGGTACAACATTCGAAAATCCATCAACATCATCCACCACATCAACAAAAAGAAAGACAAAAACCACATGATCATCTCCATAGATGCTGAAAAAGCATTTGACAAAATTCAACATCCATCCATGATAAAAACTCCCAGCAAAATGGGAATAGAGGGCAAGTACCTCAACATAATAAAGGCCATATATCATAAACCCACAGCCAACATTATACTGAACAGCGAGAAGCTGAAAGCTTTTCCTCTGAGATCGGGAACTAGACAGGGATGCCCACTCTCCCCACTGCTATTTAACGTAGTACTGGAGGTCCTAGCCACGGCAATCAGACAAAACAAAGAAATACAAGGAATCCAGATTGGTAAAGAAGAAGTTAAACTGTCACTATTTGCAGATGACATGATACTGTACATAAAAAACCCTAAAGACTCCACCCCAAAACTACTAGAACTGATATCGCAATACAGCAAGGTTGCAGGATACAAAATTAGCACACACAAATCTGTAGCTTTCCTATACACTAACAATGAACCAATAGAAAGAGAAATCAGGAAAACAATTCCATTCACAGTTGCATCAAAAAGAAAAAAATACCTAGGAATAAACCTAACCAAAGAAGTGAAAGACTTATACTCTGAAAACTACAAGTCACTCTTAAGAGAAATTAAAGGGGACACTAACAGATGGAAACTCATCCCATGCTCGTGGCTAGGAAGAATTAATATCGTTAAAATGGCCATCCTGCCCAAAGCAATATACAGATTTGATGCAATCCCTATGAAACTACCAGCAACATTCTTCAATGAACTGGAACAAATAATTCAAAAATTCATATGGAAACACCAAAGACCCCGAATAGCCAAAGCAATCCTGAGAAAGAAGAATAAAGTAGGGGGGATCTCACTCCCCAACTTCAAGCTCTACTATAAAGCCATAGTAATCAAGACAATTTGGTACTGGCACAAGAGCAGAGCCACAGACCAATGGAACAGACTAGAGAATCCAGACATTAACCCAGACATATACGGTCAATTAATATTTGATAAAGGAGCCATGGACATACAATGGCAAAATGACAGTCTCTTCAACAGGTGGTGCTGGCAAAACTGGACAGCTACATGTAGGAGAATGAAACTGGACCATTGTCTAACCCCATATACAAAAGTAAACACAAAATGGATCAGAGACATGAATGTAAGTCATGAAACCATTAAACTCTTGGAAGAAAACATAGGCAAAAACCTCTTAGACATAAACATGAGTGACCTCTTCTTGAACATATCTCCCTGGGCAAGGAAAACAACAGCAAAAATGAACAAGTGGGACTATATTAAGCTGAAAAGCTTCTGTACAGCAAAAGACACCATCAATAGAACAAAAAGGAACCCTACAGTACGGGAGAATATATTTGAAAATGACACATCTGATAAAGGCTTGACATCCAGAATATATAAAGAGCTCACACGCCTCAACAAACAAAACAAATAACCCAATTAAAAAATGGGCAGAGGAACTGAACAGACAGTTCTCCAAAAAAGAAATACAGATGGCCAACAGACACATGAAAAGATGCTCCACATCACTAATTATCAGAGAAATGCAAATTAAAACTACAATGAGGTATCACCTCACACCAGTAAGGATGGCTGCCATCCAGAAGACAGAAAACAACAAATGTTGGTGAGGCTGTGTAGAAAGGGGAACCCTCCTACACTGCTGGTGGGAATGTAAGTTAGTTCAACCATTGTGGAAAGCAGTATGGAAGTTCATCAAAATGCTCAAAACAGACTTACCATTTGACCCAGGAATTCCACTCCTAGGAATTTACCCTAAGAATGCAGCAATCAAGTTTGAGAAAGACCGATGCACCCCTATGTTTATCGCAGCACTATTTACAATAGCCAAGAATTGGAAACAACCTAAATGTCCATCGGTAGATGAATGGATAAAGAAGATGTGGTACATATACACAATGGAATACTACTCAGCCATAAGAAAAGGGCAAATCCTACCATTTGCAGCAACATGGATGGAGCTGGAGGGTATTATGCTCAGTGAAATAAGCCAAGCGGAAAAAGAGAAATAACAAATGATTTCACTCATCTGTGGAGTATAAGAACAAAGGAAAAACTGAAGGAACAAAACAGTGGAATCACAGAACCCAAGAATGGACTAACAGGTACCAAAGGGAAAGGGACTGGGGCGGATGGGTGGGCAGGGAGGGATAAGGGGGGGAATAAGGGGGTTATTAAGATTAGCATGCATGGGGGGGTGGGAGAAAGGGGAGGGCTGTACAACACAGAGAAGACAAGTAGTTATTCTACAACATTTTGCTATGCTGATGGACAGTGACTGTAAAGGGGTTTATAGCGGGGACCTGGTATAGGGGAGAGCCTAGTAAACATAATATTCTTCATGTAAGTGTATATTAAAGATAACAAAAAAAAAAAAAGAAAGAATGAAAGAAAAGGGGGATTACTCCCTGATCGGATAAAACTAACTGTAAATCAATGATTAATGCATGCTTTAAATATCCTTAACTTTGATCACTTAAAAGGCATCAGATGATTAGCTATGGAGGTACACTTTCCTGATAATATTCCTTTCTCTTGAAAAAAAAAAAAGCAGTTACTGTGTGGTGACCTCCAATGAGTTCTAAACAATGGTATAAAGGGCAGATCACAGTGTGGGCAAAGGGTCTGTTTGTGTTTATACAGAGGATCAAAGCCTAATTTGGCTACCCAGAAAATGAACTAAGATACGATATGAAGAACTTCCAACATCAGCCCTCTCTGGAAGAGTCATACCAGAAGATGATCATAAAAAACCTTAACAAAGATCCAGGCGATGCTGCAGTTGTAGCTGCATTCATCCCACCGGTTCCTGTACTTGCCATTGGAATGAAGAAGGAAATATCTAAGCTGGCTTGTGCATACAGTAAAACAACAAATTTGACTGGATCTACACTATTGGAACCCAACCAAGAATTAGGAGAAGTGCAAGTTCTAGCACTCCAAAATCTTACAACTACAGACTATCTACTGTTAAAAGAACATATGGGATGTGAATAGTTCCCAGGAATGGGCTGTTTTAATTTGTCTGATTTCTCAGGACAGTTGGACAATATCCATCATATCATAGACAAATTTTCACAAATGCCTAGGGTGCCTAACTGGTTTTCTTGACCTCACTGGAGATGGCTGGTAATTATAGATCTGCTTTGGTTATGTAACTGTATTCCTATTATGTTAATGTGTGTGTGCAATTTAATTAGTAGTTTAAAACCTATACATGCTTAAATTACTCTACAAGAAGATATGTCAAAGAAATAATCAATCTTCCCATGTTTTCTTCCGTCTGCTACCTCTATAGCTTTTCTTCTTCCTTCCTAATTACAACCCTTAAATAGAAATCGTGCCTCTTATCGAATTTACCGAGTATCATAATTCCTCCAAGTGGTAAAGATACCTCAAGACAAATGCTGGGCATAGAAGCCACAGGGCATAAATCTGCAAAGAAGTAAAAAGCTAGCCTTTTCAAACAATATGGCTTCTCTCTCACTTACCAACTTTACATCTCTCTGTATGCCCCAGAAGATGACTGGTAAGCCAGAGACGGGTAAGATTCCTCAAGGGAGGAACAACCTAAGACAGGCACAGTCGCAGGGGGGCCATCAGGTGAGAAATTGGGGATCAACAGAGTTGAGGCTTAGAACCTCTCCCCCCCTGTTTTGAGAGAAATCTTCTGCATCCGTGGATGTTTTATTGCCCTTGTATAGCTTGGATTAACACATAGTCTACAGGCACACACCTGATCATCTACATTTGCTCTCTTACAACACTAAACTAAGTTTTCTACCTTTATCTTACATCTACCTACCACTTCAGCATTTTATTAAAAAAATAATAATAATAAAGGGAGAAATGTGGGATCCACATATAAATCAAGTATAAAAATTAAATGAATATTCATATTTGACCTGATTGTTTATAGTTCATAATGCGTGATCAAAACTGAAAGTTTCTGTGATGACTGCCTTTGCACTGTTCACCAAGTAAGAATTTATTCACTATGTACAAATTTGTTCACCATGTAAAAACTTGTTCGTTATACTTTAGAAGATTGGAGACTGTTGAGAATTAGGCTTGGGGTTGATTAATGATTGTGCATTGAGTCCCCTATACAGAATTTTATTGTTGTTAACAACCATTTGATCAATAAATAGAAGATATGCCCTCTCAAAAAAAAAAAAAAAAGAATGCTGCAGCCCAGTTTGAAAAAGACAGATGCACCCCTATTTTTATCACAGCACTATTTACAATAGCCAAGAAATGGAAGCAACCTAAGTGTCCATCAGTAGATGAATGGATAAAGAAGAGGTGGTACACATACACAATGGAATATTATTCAGCCATAATAAGAAAACAAATCCTACCATTTGCAACAACATGGATGGAGCTAGAGGGTATTATGCTCAGTGAAATAAGCCAGGTGGAGAAAGACAAGTACCAAATGATTTCACTCATCTGTGGAGTATAAGAACAAAGAAAAAACTGAAGGAACAAAGCAGCAGCAGAATCACAGAACCAAGAATAGACTAACAGTTACCAAAGGGAAAGGGACTGGGGAGGATGGGTGGGAAGGGCGGGATAAGGAGGGGGAAGAAAGGGGGCATTAAGATTAGCATGTATAATGTGGGGGGAGGCACGGGGAGGGCTGTGCAACAGAGAAGACAAGTAGTGATTCTACAGCATCTTACTACGCTGATGAACAGTGACTGTATGGGGTTTCTGGGGAGGACTTGGTGAACGGGGGAGTCTAGTAAACATAATGTTCCTCATGTAATTGTAGGTTAATAATACCAAAAAAAATGGTTACAATGGTAAATTTTATGTCATATAAATTTTAAAATAAGTAAAAAACAGCCCCCTCCAATGCTTATTCCAGCACTATTTTTAATATAAACTGGAAATAACCTACATGTTTATTAACAAAATATTTGGGTAGTAAGTTGTTACATAACAACTGTACTTGTCTCTTAATGACCTTGGTTTCACCTCTGCTCCTTTACAGAGCAGCTAAAATGATTTCAGTGAAATAAAGCCAGACAATGTTATTCTTTTCAAAAATGCTTCCATGATGACCATCTTGCTCAGAGAAAAGCCAAAGTCCCCACCGTGTCCTCCAAGTGTACCTCTTTAATTTCATCTCTTTCCACACTTCCCCTTGTCCTCTTCACTACAGCCACACAGCCTCCTAGTTGCTGGAAAACCCCCAGCACACTTCAGAGTCAGAGCCTTTGTATTTGCTGTGTCCCCTGCTGGGATGCTCTTCCCCCAAGATACCTGCAAACCCACCATCAGGTGATGAGCTGTCTATTCAAAAAAGGCATTCCCTGAACGCCTTATATAAAATAGCACCCCTTCCCCCTTCCCTCTCTCCCTCTCTCACACACACAGATAGCAATCCTGCCATCCTGTTTATGTGCCTTATTTCCTCCATAGCATTTACCATAAACTGACATGTAATACATTTGCTCATCTTTTATCTTCCTTCTTCCACTAGAAAGTAAGCCCTTGAGGGCCAAGCACTTTGCTTTGTTCACGTAGTATTCCCAGCTTCTGGGAACAATTCAGGACACGCGGTGTTCATTAAATATTTATCGAATGAACAAATGCATTCAATGAAATAACAAACAGCTGTTAAGAAAGGATGAGGCAGCTCAATACTGACACAGCAAAACTCTCAAAATACACATGAAAAGAGCAGGTCAGTGAACCAAAAGCATACTGTGAGGCAATTTTGTTGGGGATGGGAGGGATCTATGTAAGCATATAAGAAATCTGAAAGGATACATATCACACTTTTAACAGATGTTGTATCTGGAAGGTAGAAAGGCAAAGTGTGTATTTGTGTATGATGTATGTATGTGAAGGGGAGGATACTTGGTTTTATGTGGCAATAGCCTTAGTATCAATTCTATTTGTTGGTAGTTAACCTACTTAAACAATCAAAGATGTATATATCACAGTATTGTTCATAATAGCAACAACAAAAAATGGACAAACAGGGTATCGGTCAGAAAAATTTTTTAATGTTTGTGAACAATGGAGTAGATTCTCTTTAAATCCAGAGGTCAGCAAATAATAGCCTGCCGGTAAAGTCCAGCTACTATCTTTTTTAATGAGTAAAGTTTTTAAAAAAATATAGAGCCATGGCCATTCCTCTACATGTTGCCTATGACTGCTTTCCTGCTCCCATTGCAAAGTTGTGTAGTGTGACAGAGACTACATGGCCTGCAAAGCCTAAAATATTTACTATTTGGCCCTTTACAGGAACATGTTGTGAACTCTTGGAATACAGTTTGTTGGAAAAAATGGAAAATATTAATGATTAATGATATATAATTTGTTGACATACTAATGAGTAGGTGAATACTGTAAATAGAAATATTTATAAAGACTTAAAATATAGATATGGGTGGGGGAAGACCAGAAGGATGCACACAAAAGTGTTATGAATTACCTTAGTGGAAACAATTAAAAGGTGCTTAGTATTTCTTCTTTTACAGTTCCCTGAATTTTCAAATTTTCTGCAAAAAGTATGTATTACTCTTTTTAAAATCAGAATAAAAGGCTAACTTTAAAATATCTGGTTTGCTTCAAACGTGTTCTTGCCTAAAGGAAGGAATAGGTAACCTTTCAATATCCTTCCTAAAATGTGATTCTTCATGAGACGAAGTGAGGTTTCATTTTTCAGCAGAGAGCCAAGCATACTGGCATCAGGAAGTAACAGCCCTTTGTCAGTCTTATTGAGGCAACTGGCTCATACTTTACCTTGTAAACACATTTAATTTTTTCAGATTTTATTGTCTAAGCCTGTTATTAATCAAGGGCCAATTTCGAAGTCCTGACAGTCTACTTGAGAGGGCAAAGGTTAAAGACTGAGGAATCTTAGAGCGCTTGTGTCGTCACAGCTCCCTCCTTCTACTGTAAGAAGAAAACCAGAGTCTGCAAGGCTAACAGTTTGTCCAAGGCAACCCACTTAGATTTGGGCTGAGCCCTTGGTGTTTCCCACAAGGACTTCTGCATAAGAAATGGAAGTACAGGAGGAAGAAGAAAGAACAGGGATTTGGGCAATGCTTAGGCTTACGTAAAAATCAAAAGTCAGTAATCAGTAATCAATAAAAATCATGGCCAGGTTAACTAAGATAAGAGTATATTTATTTTTTAAGAAGAATGTTACTGTTTAACCACTTTCTCTTCTATTCCTCTTATTTACATACTAAATTAATAGTCACTGTTATAGTAACAATGTATCATGTAAACATTACTGCTGGCATTCAGGATAGTTGGCTAAGTTTTCTTACTTCACCATGTCTTTTTCTCCCAAGATACTGGATTTTATTTTTTTTAAATTTATTTTACTGATATATAATTTACCTAGAGTGAAATGCACAGTTCAGTTTTGATAAATGCCTATACCCAGATAACCAACACTGCAATCAAGCTATAAAACATTTCCACTACTCCACAAAAATTTCTCATGTCCTTTTCCAGTCAATCCTACCCTGTGTTCTCATTTCTTCACCACAGGTTAGTTATGCCTGTTCTAGACCTTCATATTAAATACAATCACTTCATATGTACTCTTTTGTGTCTGATTTTTTTCACTGAGCATGTTTCTTAAGAATCATCTTATGGTGGCATGCATCATAACTTACTCTTTTTGTATTGCTGAATAGTAGTCTATTTAAACATACACCACAGAGTTCCCTTCACCTCTCTTTTGTTGAAGGACACCAGGACTGTTTCCAGTTTGGGCATTAAAGAAAAAAATGTGTTCCAGTTCTGACACTACTTTGTCCAAATAAAAAGTTTTGGGAATTGGATTTCATTAGTTTTGAGATTCTTCCTTCCACTGATAGATTTTTCAAGGGCCACCTTTCCTTCGTCTCCTCTCCAGGAAAATCATAGTACACACTTGCAACTGGAGGGGAAGGAAGTGGGTCATACTGAGGACTGGCAAGTTTATTTGTTCATAGGCATAAAGGCTGCATGTTGAAAACAAGTTAAATCCTTGCCATCGCCACCATCTAATTTTGGAAAGGGTGGGTAAAGCTGCAAGGACAGCTAAAGTGCCAAGTTACAGAGTTTAAAGCATTATCAGGGCCCCATGATCATTGTTATAATTACAGCTTGTGTTTACTGAGCCTCAACTAAGTGCTAGACATTGTGTTAATTATTTTATCTAATCCTTCTGCTTAATGTAGGTACATGTATTATGTCAACTGCAGGAAGGGCACATAGATGATCAGAGTACATTAAGAAGTACATACAAGCTATACATAGATGAGTGAGTATTATTAAACAGATCATAGGAACTTAAAGAAAATGAAGGGTTTTTTAAATGGCTAGTGGAGCTGTACAACTAAATAGTACAAATAACAGTTCTACTTCCTCTTCTCATTACTATTTTGCAAACACTTTAAGCTATAAGCTCTCTCTGTTCATGCTCACTGACTCTGGACCGGTGTAGTGTGTGGCATTAACCCCTAGGGAATTTAAAACCAGCTGGTCAATTGTAGTTTTACAAGTAGAGAAACTTAACACCACTCTTGATAACAATAAGTACTTAGATATTTTGGATATACTATTACCAGCAATTCTGGCCAAAAGCCCTGTACAGCAAGAAGGATTTCAGCGGGAAAGTGAGTGTTTTAAAAGTCTTTGAGGACTCCATAAAAAGTTAGGTTTTCCCTTGTCTTTCTTTCTGTCTCTCCCCACCCCAAAGATCTTTCAGCATTCTTTTCCTTTACTGCTACTGATGAGTATTTTATTCACCTGTTTAACATAGGCAGGCTAAAGCAGAATGTATTTCTCTTTCTGGAAAGAAAGCCCTGAATATAATGTGGGGAACTTCATCAGCACTGGTGAGCTATGTGGCCTCATGTTTAAAATAGTTTATCCATAGTGCTATGAACAATGTAACTTCTCATATTAGTTTGGGAGGGCTGCCATAACAATGTACTACAGACTGGGTAGCTTAAACAACAAAAAATAATTTTCTCACAGTTCTAGAGTCAGGAAGTCTAAGGTTCAAGAGCATAGCAAAAATTGTGTTAGAACAAAATAAACTTGAAATTTAGCATATCCTACTGGCATCCCTTGCTTATAGAAAAAATAGAATGTATCATAAGTGAATAAAGAGGGCTCACTATGCTTCCTCCACACTTTTCTAATTACTGCATGGTGTTCAAACTTTTAGTATGTGGAGAAGAATGAAAAGGATCAGAAATCAGGAAACGAACAGATGTGTTCATTATGATCAGTTAAGTTGATTCGTATGAAACTGACCTTCTAGTAAATAAAAATGGTCTAATACAGACAATTCTGTGCGTCAACCTTACAAAAAAGAGAGATCAGAGGATTTAGCCTGTAGAAGATGGAAAGCGAATGCACAGAAGCCATTACCATGGAAGATGAAAGGACTTTGCCTTAAAAGTATTGTTCAGTTCATACTTAACATCTCAATCTCAGCATTTTAGGTCTGGCCTCATACCAATAATAATATTGTCATTCCTTGTCACCCGGTTATTTATATTTTTTATATTATTAGCTACTTAAACCTTTCAAGCCGATTCTTTTTATCTATTTCTGGATGAGGTCTTGGTCTTCTGCTTTACCCAGGCGCACGCTAAAAGGGAAGCTGAGCCCCCACTCTCCGCCTGAAAGAGGTTTGCCCGCCTATGGCAAGTTCTAAGGGCTCTACTCCCCTACACCATCGGCCCCACAGGGCCCCGCTCCGCCCATCTTTTCCCAGCGTGGCTTCCTACACCTACAAATTCTGCACTTTGCTTTCTCATCATCCTGCTATCTGGGTCGAGGAAAGGGTCCTTTCTTCCTCCGAAACCCCACATGGATAAAGACTTTAAACATTTTCTGCTACCATGGGGTGGGGCGGAGCCCCACTCTCCCAGATCATGGTAGAGATGCTGGTGCTGGGCTGAGTCCTGTCAGGTTTACACACTCAACTAACAATCCAGTGACACGGCAGTCAGAGGGCAAGGATGTATCTCAAGCATCTTTGTTTCGGAGGCAGTCAATGCCGACCCCCACCAGATGAGGGGCGCAGCACCACCTCGGAGGCAAATTTGCAGACCGCGCACCGGGCTTGGTGCCCGGTCCGCCTCTGCGCAGATGCGAGCGCGTCCCGGTTTCCGCTCGGGCGTCGCTGATTGGAGCGGGGGAGAAGGCGGGGGTGGGGCTCAGCCAATCCGGGGCGCCCTGGGCCGTCCTCTTCCCCGCCCTGCACCTTCCAGGGGCGTCGGCAGCCGGGCGCCAATATCAGAGCGGCGAGAGGCCCACGGGACGCGGACTCCGACGCACAGGTCATGGCCTCCTGGGTGCCGCCGCAGCCCGCCTCCGAGGCCTCGCCCTGGCCTCTGCACTTGGTGCGCGCGCCCCTGGGGCTGCTGCGGCTGGACCCCACCGGCGGCGCGCTGCTGCTGCTCGGCCTCGCCGCACTGCTCGGCTGGAGCTGGCTGCGGCGGCGCCAGGCGAGGGGCATCCCCCCCGGGCCCAAGCCCTGGCCCGTGGTGGGCAACTTCGGCTTCGTGCTGCTGCCGCCGTTCCTCCGACGGAAGAGCTGGCTGTACCAACGGCGGAGGCGCTCGCCAGGGGATGCCTCGGCCGTGGGCATGCTGGTGCTCCTGTCCGACCTGGCCCGAGTATATGGCAACATCTTCAGCTTCTACATCGGCCACTACCTGGTGGTGGTCCTCAACGACTTCCACAGCGTGCGCGAGGCGCTGGTGCAGCAGGCCGAGGTCTTCAGCGACCGCCCGCGGGTGCCGCTTGTCTCCCTTATAGCCAAGGAGAAGGGTGAGCAGGACGGCGGCGGGATGCGGGGGCACGGGGGCTGCGGGTCCCGCGCCCCTGCCAGCCGCAGACGCCCAGCCAGCCTCTACCGCACCCAACGCCGACGGGGTGGGGGTGGGGGGCGCCGTTCCCCGTGCCTTTGACGTCCCGTCGAGCTGTGATGGACGCGTGACTCGTTCATGTACCAGGATTGGAAGTTGGGAACCCACTGCAAAGTTGAGGAAAAGAATGGGGTCGGGGTGCGGGGAGGGCAGCTAGGTGTGAAGCCCGGTTCCAACTTCCCGAGAGTATTCTGGCCTTCTGAGAGCAGAGTCTCACTTCCCAGGCTGTCTCTTGGGAGAAACTTTGGCCATGTTAAAAAGAGGGAGCGATATTCTTTTCACCTGGGTTTTGAGTGGAAGCGTTTAAGAAGATATTTTCCCCTAAGATAGCCCAGAAAACACATTAGAAACCTTTTGGCAATCCTAATACACTGGGTTTGTCGCCTCTGTGATTCTGGTTTAGGGAAATCTAAACTGGGCAGGTTTGAGGGCTGGGAAACGTACTATCCGCTGCAATAGAATATCACACTTGGCTCTTTTTTCTTTCCTTTCCTCTCTTTTCCTTTCCTTTTCTTTCGTTTTTGCCCTTTGTTTATCTGTCTTGCCTTTGTCTTATTGGTGGGCATAGGTCCCACACTTTTTTGCCTGAGTCACTCCTAAGTGTCAGTCAGGGGTTAATTTAAATGTCTTTCCCTTAGGGAGCTTTTTCTCACTACTTCTCCACATAATTTTGTAACCCTCTGGCCTGGATATGGGTCTTCAGCACTACACTGACCTCTAGAACAGTAATTCCTTGTCCTATCTGGCACATAGTAGGAGCTTAATTGGTATTTATTAAATAAATGAACTGCTACTTTCTGTCCCTGGAATGTGGCATAAAGAGATCCAGGCTTTTTAGAATCTCATTAAGTCAGGGTTTTGCAACAGTAATAATAATCATAATATTTTAAATGTCCCACTGAAATACAAATGTAACAATTCACACCTCACCCTCTCCATGCCTTCAAATATGCTGCTTTTTCTCCCTGAATTCTCTTCCCTTCATAACTGCCTGGAGAACTGCCTGCTTTTCTTTTCTCTTAAAAAAAAAAATGTGGTGAAATACAGAAAATGTACCATCTTAATAATTTTTAAGTGTACAGTTTGTGGCATTAAGTCATTTACATTGTTTGGAAGACATCTACCATTATCTCCAGAACTGTTTTCATCTTGCAAAATTGAAACTTTGTACCCATTAAACAAACATTTTAAAAAACTCATTCCTCCCTCTCTCTAGCCCCTGGTAGCCACCATTCTATTTTCTGTCTCTCTGCTGGGTACTTCACAATGGAATCATACAATATTAGTCCTTCTGTGACTGATGTATTGCACTTAGCATAATGTTTGTAGGTTCATCCATGTTGTAGAATGTGAGAACTGCCTTCTATTTTAAGACTAAATTCTAGTCTGTTGTATGTACACACATTTTGTTTAGCCATTTGTCCCCAGATGGACACTTGCATACTTCCACCTTTTGGTTATTGTGAAAAATACTGCTATGAATATAGTACACATACAAATATCATTTTAATTCTCTCAATTATTTTAGGTATATATCTGAAAGTAGAGTTGCTTGGTCATGTGGTAATTCTATATTTAATTTTTTGAGTAACTCATACTGTTTTCCACAGTGGCTGTGCCATTTTATATTCCCACCAGCTGTGAGAAAGGTTCCAATCTCTCCACATCCTCACAAACACTCATTTTGTCATCTTCATACCTGCTTAAATGTCACCTTTCCGAGAATGTGTTCCCTGACATACTTCTTTACCCCCAGGCATAGGTGGGCAACCCTTATCTCTGTGATACCACTGTTTCATTTTAACCCCTCTCTCACCCCCTTTGAGTCAATCCACAGGTCATTTCAATTCCTTCAGATATGTGTTCTGCATCCATCCACTCCTCTCTGTCCTCCATTGTCAGCACCCTCACCCAGACCACCATCTGGTACCTCAGAAGCCTCTTAACCAGCCTGCTTGCTTCTGCTTCAATATTTTATCAACTCAGCAGCCAAACAGATTGCTTTTAAGAACCCATGAGTCACACCATGTTGCTCCCCAGCTGAAACGAATTGCTTCCAATTCCATACTTGACCTAATGTGCTCGGAAGGACCTGGCCCCAGCTCATCTTTCTGACTTTATCTCTTCCCACTCTCCCTTTACTTGTGCATTTCAGCCTGCTCTAGACCCACTAAGTTGACTCCTGCCACATTTGTGATGCCTTAGTCTACTGGTTTGTCATCCTTGGACCTGGAGTAGCTTTTCACTTGGCTGATTCCTTGTCATCCCTCAGACCAGTTGTCACCTTTCAATTGCCCAATATCACAGCTTGTTTTCTCTCTCACACATTTTACTCATTAAATACTTGGAAAGTATTTACCCTATTACCTACTCCACCTACCACTAGAATGTGACCACCATGAGGGCAAAGCTTTGGTAAATCTGACTCACTACTATGGCCCCACTAATTGGCATGGAGTGGGTTATGAAGACACGTTTGATGACTTGCATACAAGCATCTGTTGATGAGCTTACCAGATTATATTATAATTTTTGTTGTGTGTCTGTTCCGCTAGATTTTTAAAGGTAGGAATTAATTTTCTTCTAGCTCCTTCCTGGTGGGTATATAGTTGGCTCAAGTATCTGTAAAAAGGCAGTTTCTAAGTATTAGTACATCCATCACAACTTATTATTAGATCCCTCTTTATCCAGGGAAAGACAGGGAGCCTGGTGTAACTTGGGGCTTCAATTTCTCAGATGAAGCATTTATTCCCCCGAGAGACAGGGTTTTTTAGGTGGTGTTGCTCTCCTGTTTTGGTGGATGTGTGTTGGGCGAATGAGCTGTGAAAGAATTGAGAGAAATTTCTGTGGCTGATGAAGGTTGTTGACAAGGGAAGGTAAAGCAAGAACTGTGCGTCACAAAGAAAATGCTTATGGATTTAACTGGGAGTAGAGAACAGATCCTCTGAGTAGGAAAACGTAGATAATTGAGGATGTTTTTTAATGGATATTTAAGCGTGAAAAATAAAAAGGGAGAATGTGAGTTTATTTCAAGATGCCCATCAAAGAATGAGAAACAGATGAGTTCTGAGTAGACGTCACAGATCAAGAAATGGAGAGCTTGATCAACCTGAGGAAGAGAGGCCATGGGAACTAAAGGCTGAGCTGCTCGGCTTGGCAAGACCTGAGGAGTGCCAAGCCACCTTTGGCTACTGTTGCCAATGGCAAATTGTAAAACGTGAAATTGTCCAGAAACAGGGTGTGTAGAAATAATATTAGGAATTAGAGGCCAATAACATTATTAAATACTTATTCCAAGATATTTTTAAAGAATTCTGCTGCTAAAGCTGGTGAGACTAGCAGCAGACAGGGGAATGTGTCAAACAGTCATGTGTGTAGAGAAGCTAGCAGTAGCTGACTTAACACATTGCCAAGAAGTTCTAGAACGTGGGAAGGTTGTATATTCTATTTGAGTTTTTCAAAATATCATGCTTAGGTAAGTTGATGTTCTTTTTAAGCCAACAAAAACTGCACTAAGCTAGATAGGCCATAAAGACAGTCTACATCAGCTATGCTCATCACACCCATTACTCTGTCCAATTTTTTTTCCTGAGCAGGAATAGAAAATAAAGTTTCAAAGTCAGGGCCAGGCTACCAAAGGAGTGCTTCACTCTAAATGTGCTCTATTTCTCCTAAAAGCGTTCTAGGCATCACATTTTTATTATGAAATATTTCAAATACAAAGTTCAGAGAGCAATATAAACCCACTTATCCACCACTCAGATTTGCTCCAGATTTGTAAGCACATAGCTTTATTTGGTATTTTTTTTAAACTTGCGTATATCATATATTTAAAGTATCTTTCTACTTATAGTTTTTGCTTTTTATCTATTTCCTAGTTGATAGAAATTAAATCATTTCTTATTTTGAGAGATTGCTAGAGACTTGGAGCAAGAATCAAAGCAAATAAAGAAAGCCATAAAAATGGAAGGCAACAGGAAATTTTGAAGAAGTTTAAAAATAAAGGCTGGAACAGTCAGTATTGAGTACCTCAAAAGGGAACAAGATGCAAAATTAAATTAGGAAATGAAGATAGAAAATGAAAGTTCATCTGGATAACTTGAAAATGTAAGAGAAAAACAAGATAACTGAATGTCGCAATAAATGGAGGAAAGTAGATTATTTGAAACAGTTATGTACTCATATGAAGAAGGTCTGAATTTCCACTAAGAGCAACACTCCTGTGACCCTATGTAAGGAAAGGGCAAATGTAATCAGTGGATAGCACTTCCTCAGCTTCAGGAGGAAGAAAATGTATATGTGATAAATGTAAAATTGAGTCCAGTTTAATGTGTTTTAAGTATTTTTATTTTAATGATATATGTTTATTGTAAAACATAAAACAGGAAAAAGAAAAAAAGGATTTCTTTCTTTTCAAAGAAAATTGGAGACCACCCATGAGCAATATTGTTTTGAGGTAGCTGTCAATGACATTTTTATGTAATCACCTTTGTTTTTGTCTAACTGAGCTGCTGTAATAGTACTATAGAGTGGGTGGCCTGTAAACAACAGTTTATTTCTGTTCTGAAGGCTGGAAAATCGAATATCAAGGCACCAGTAAATTTGCAGATTCGCCATCCACGGAGGCTTCCCAAATAATTGTCTGTAAGCTCATATGGCTGAAGTGGCCAAGGGAGCTCTTGTAGGCCCCTTTTATGAAGGCACTAATTCCATCCGTGAGGGCTTTACCCTCATGACCTAACTTCCAACTACTGTCACATTGGGCATTTTGGATTTAACATATGAATTTGCAGGGGACGCAAACAGTCAGCCTGTGGCAATCTTCCAGTATTTTTTCTATATATATGTGTATTTTTAAAAATGTATTTGCTTCCTTAAAATGGAGTCACATTTTCACACTTTTTAATCATGTTTTTATCACTTAAGTGTTGTGAATGTGTTTCCATATTAGTAAATATTCTCCTGCAGAGTTCTTAAAAGCTGCACAATTGGGCCTTCATTTGGTTTGAGGTAGGTTTTTGCTTCAACTCTCTAGCACCGGTTCCTCTGGCAAGAGCACCCCTTCTTCTGAGGGATCCCCCCCACACACACACTCTTTTTATCCATTACCCAGGGTTGGAACAGGATATACCATGTCTTTCTAAAGAACTCTCCTCGCTGGCCACCATAGTCAGCCAAGGGATGGACCCCTGATCATAGGTGGCTTGGTCTAAATCTCGTGTCTTTGTAAGAGTGGTTAGTTTGTGGACTGGGCACAGAATTCAAAAATTCTAAATACAGATCTTCCCTCATGTAGTTTTAGTGTAAGAATTTATACTCGTGGCATAGCTTGGAAACCTCAAGCCAAAAAATAAACTTAAAGTGCTCTAACTTGGTATTACCATGGGGTACCTGACTCAAGCATTTGAGTCCTTCCCCAGTATTGTTGAGGTTAGACCTGGAGGATACAGTTCTCTCTGGTGGTCAAAATGAGAGAATGGGCACCTCAAGAGAGTTCCTGATTCTTGGAAAAGCTGTTTTGCAGCAGGAAAGGATGAAATCAGGCACAAAAAAAGACGAATAGGTACAAGGAGAAAAAGGTTGTGGCATTTAGTTTTCTCTGAAGTGGTGACACCAAGCCTTCCTGTTTTTTTGGTTCCACAGACTAATTGGCCTTTTTCTTGAGGGCATATTTTTTGTCATTCCCAACTGACAGTGTCCTGCTTTTTGCTTTGGAGCCATTTTTATTTTTCCGTGTATGTTCTTTGAAATTAAGTATTTGTGTACATCCATGAGTACCTCACTTTTCAGGATGAAGAATGGAGAAAATGTCAACTGCGGGCTGTGCCTGACCCTCCACCAAACACCCCTGAGGCCCTGAGCTGTTCTGCTCCCTGACATGGGTGTTTGCGAGGCTTGGAACCCTGAGGCTGTTCATTCTACCCTTGCCTGTCGTCCCTGGCATTCTTGGGCACTGTCTCTTTGTCATACCTGTCAGCTTGTACACACCCCAGTGCTCAAATATTAGCCTCTTTGGAGAAGGTTCCCTCCATTTCCTTGCCTTGTCTAAACCTGAATTCCCCTTCAAGATAATCAGCCCTTCTTCAAATACTGTCTTTAACTTTGCTCACGTTCTTTGTCTAAAATGTGCCTTCATACACGTCCTTATTTACAAATGATGTATGAGCCCAGATGTCCTCTCTCCTGGAAAGTGCTGCCTTCCCTCAGCAGATGTGTTGCTCTTTCCTGTATCTACATTGCAACTTGAGTTGCAACCCCAACATACTGCACTCAATACAGTACATCCCAGTAATACAACATTCAGTGTAATCCAACATAAAACATTCAATTCCATACATCCTCTGGTTGCATGCCAACTATGCAATTTCAGTACAACCCAACGTACAACATTCAATACAAGCTGCAATTTTCACTCAGTCCAGCATACACAGGATATTGGGATTGCTGGTCTGATTCCTCGCAAGACTGTAGGCATCTTGAGAACAGAACTATGTCTTTTAAATCTGTATGCCTTTAGTATCTGACACATAGGGGACTTAAATATTGGAAAAACTGATAGAAAAAGAGCATTTTGCTAGGTAAAACCCTTCCAAAATACAAATGTGTAGTTTAAAAGATGGTGAGTAAATGATACAGACTGAGGGCCTAACAGAAGAAAAATAAAGTTCCTTGAGAAATAGGACAAAGAAGAGATGCTACGTGTGATTATCTTAAATTAGACAGTAGTTAAGGTTAGTATCAAATCCTGAAGTTAGAGTGAGAGACCATTTCTTTCCAAGGACAGAGAGGGAGGCCCATCAACACTTGGCCTCTGAATGCTGAACACGGCAAAATCCTCAGCAGTGGTTAAATACAGGAAGAGTGGCTAAGCTGTGGTTGCCTAGGAAGTCGCTTATGGAGCTTTGTTAAACTAACGGAGAGTTCTGGTTTCATGCATGGGTGAGACATTTCCATTCCTTCATTTTAACAATCACAAAGCCAACCAGAAGGAATTTTAACAGAACACATGCTCCATCCATGATGAGATCAATCTACAGTCCTGCAGCCAACATCTCAAGATAGGATAGGCATTGTCAGGTGACTTCATGTAGTGGAGGATGACCCCTGCTAGGTGTCTGCGATGGGGGTATTGGTGGGATACGAGACACTTACCCTGCAGTGGGGGGTACTGGTGGGATATGAGACAGCTTACCCTGCAGAGTCCTAGGAAGGCTCAGAAATTGCCACTAACAGTGATCACAGGAGATGGGCAAGCCACTGGGCTGAAAACAGTAATGTGACATGCATATGAAGTATAGTTAGACCACTTCCTTATCACCATCACCACACCTACAGAAAACAGAAAGTGTATGCTCTGGAGAACCTTGGATTTTAGTGACCCCTTTGCCAGAGATGTAGAGTTGGGGGCAGGGAGATAGGGCCTTGCACCACACAAGATGAAAAGTTGCCTCTAGATAAAGAGAGGACTCCTGCAGAGCATCACTCTGAGTGAAAGTATGAATTAGCCAAAGAACACTCTACAACCTGGCCACCAGCAAAAAGAAAACAAAGAACTTTGTCTTGGCCTGGATCCTGGGAGAGAAAATGTCCTCCGTCCAACTCCAGTCTCTGTGACAACTCTGCCATTTTAGTGCAAAAGCAGCCATAGACTATAGGTAAATGAATTATACTGGCTCATTAACTGGCTGTGTCCTAGTTAAATTTTATAGACACTAAAATTTGAATTTCATACGATTTTCACATATCACAAACTATTTTTCTGGTGTTTTTCAACCATTTAAAGATGTTAAAACTAGTTTTAGCCTTCTGGCCATGCAAAAAGAGGCAGTAGGCTGGATTTGACCTGTAGTTTGCTGACCACCATCCTAGGGTTTAAGTAAGCCTGTTAAAAATGTAAGGGTGTGCATTCATCTTGTTTCTCTCAATGCGAAAGAAGGCTTGAAAGGAAGGGGAGTGGGAAATAAGCAGCAGGATGAATGTTAGAAATAAATGAGTAATTATACTAAATGTACATAGACTAAACTTACTGGCTAAAAGACAGATTGCCAGAATGGATTTTTTAAAAATCCAAATGTATGTTGTTTTAAAAGAGACATTCCTTCACCACCAAAAAGACACGTATCTCAAACATAAATGTACATTGAAATTCAAGGGAAAAGAAAGGAAAAGTTTATGCCAAGAAAACACTTAGAAAAGTTGATGTATTTTTGACAAAATATACTTGAAGTCAAACTTCATTATTAAGAATAAGGAGGGTATTACATGATGATAAAAGGAAACTATTTTTTGAACAGAAAGATATAATTCTACCCTTTAATGTACCTAACAAAGTTGTCTAGCATATATATGTGCCAAGCAATGTAAATAGAACCTTATACCCAACAACTGCTTAGAAAAAAATTCTTCTCGACTTTATTTGGAAATTTTATAAAATTGATCACAGGATAAAAAGCAAGCCTCATTATGTCAAAAATCAGTAAAGACAAATTAACCTAGGTGGAAAAAAAGAATCATAATAGAAAAATACTTTAAACTTAAAACCATAATGAATTACATAGAAATAATACTTGTGGACTGCAGCTAAAGTGGTACCCAGTGGCAAATGTAGAGCCTTAAATTATTTATTGGAATAAAGTTCTGAAAATTGATGAAATAAGTGACCAACTTATACATCCAGAAAAGAATAAAAGAGACCTCAAAGGAATAAAGGAACATCTCATTATAATTTTAATCATATTCTCAGAGAGAGAATACACCCTGGCTTATTTTAGGAGAGAATATGTAGACAAGCACATTAAGAAAGGATGTATAGGCCACTTTAATTTGTGAATATGAGTTTTTTAGAAAACATACTGGGAAACCAAATTCAACAATGTTTTGTTTCTTTTTTTAAAAAACAAAAACATTATAACCAAAGTTGAATTTATTCTTGGATGGCAAGTAAATCCAATTATCATAAAGAGGGCAATTTTCAAAATATGAATTAAATGCAATTCTAACCAAAATCCCAAGGCCTTTTTAAAAAAAATATTAGAACTTGACATGTTGATTTTAAGGTTTCATGAAAGAATAAATAGCCAAGAATTATCAAAAACAATTTTGAAAAAGAACAAGAGTGGGGTAGGGGGTGCTTCTGCATTAGATATTAAGACTTACTACAAAGTCAATTTATGTCTTATTATAAGGTAACAGTAATGAAGACAATGTGCTATAAGCAAATAGACCAATATTGCTGCCTAGAAAACCTGCAAACCAACCTGCCTGTGTATGGAAAACATGTGACAGAGGCAGTACTGTACATTAGTAATGAGAAGGAGGGGCTCCTGCATAAACAGAGCTTGAACAAAGGTTATCCAAATGGGGAGGAAAACTTGGATTCCTGCTTCACAGGAGTAGCAATACCTAACATTGATATAAATTTGGTGTACATTATAGAGACCTAAATGTGAAAAAGCAAAAATTTTAAATTTTACTAGAAAATAGAAAATGTGTTTATGACCTCAGGAGAGAAAAGAGTTCTAAAATAAGACATGCAGCCCAAATCATGAAGAAAAAGATGGATGAATTCACCTATCTTTGTATTTAAGACTTCTGTTTATCAAACAATAGCATTTAAAAAGTGAAAAAACAGTTCACATCCTGGGAGAAGATATTTGCTATGCACCTAGAATATAAGAGAAAAAAGTACACAGTGAATAAGCGCAAATTACAGAATAGGAAACCTGGTCAATAACCTTATGAGAAGCTGTTCAACTGCCTGGTAACAAACTAGCCAATGCAAATAAAAATCAAATGAGATACATTTCAGCCCTCTGACAGGCAGACATCAATGTTGAGGAGTACCAAGTTACGGCAACAATTTGAAACTAATGAAGACATTCATTTACTTATGGTGGGTGCATTTTTTAGTATACTCTCCACTTTGGAGAGTAATTTAGAAATGTTTAGTCACATTGAAGATGTATTTTATGAGCTCATCAGTCCACTCTTAGGTATATCATCAAAATTCTGAGGGAGTGGAAAAGGTAGAATAAATACATTTTCTAAAAAATCTTTAGAAATTTGCCTCTCATGTATCCCTTCTCAGGAAACTAATAGAGGATTTTTCTTAGCAAAAATAAGGGAGTAAAATAAGAAAAAGGAAGACAGAATCCAGGAAATGGGTTCAACACAGGAAAGTCTAAGAAAATTCCTAAGTAATTACAAGTGGAAGTCAGGGAACACCTCAACAGAAGGCCTAGAAAGCAACCACTGCAGATTTGAGCAGACATGTGAAAGATTCCAGAGAGGAAAATGGAACTGATAAGTTATCTGATAACATTTGACCACATGGATGTTTATTTTTAAAGGCTTCTCATAGAAATATTAAAGACTAAGAAGATTTAACCACAGAGAATGTCTTTATTTCATTTCCAGCTATATTCGTAGCATGCTGGTGCTTGGCAAATAGGAGGCATTCAGAAATATGTGTTGAATAAAGTAAAGCATGTCCTTGAAGGTAGCAGAAATGAAGTAGATTAAAAATGGGAAAGGAGGAGAACTAGCTGAAAGAGTAAAGCACACCATGGAAAACAGGAAGATGAAATAGATGACAGGAAATGAGGAAATATTTTAGAACAACTTCATACATCTAGAAGCATTTCGGTTGGGTCTGATGGTGGAAGATGTATAACATAAGTGAGAATCATATAAGGTGTAGTTGTAGATGACCTGGAGTTCAAATGTTTTAAAAGCAGGTCTCTTGACAACAACAGATATTATTTGATTCCAGATTCCAAATTTGATGGCCAGTGTTCTAATCCAGTTGGGCTGTTGACTTATTCAGCTAATAGTTAACATGTTTCTCCTTCCTACCCAGTCCAATGCTAAAAACTGGGATTTTAATGGTGAGGACAATCAAATGTTGTCCCTGCCATCATATGCAGACTGTTACTATACTTAACCTCTGTTCAAATGTTTAGAATATGGGAATATCCAGTTGGAAATATTTTTTAAGCCTGGATTCACTCTTAGGAAATAAAAGGTTTTAAAATTTACACAAACTCTAGAAAACTGTTTTTCATTTCACCAGAAGTTACTATCTATAAGTTTTATAGTAGATCTCCCTACTCTTATTGAATATGATTTTTATTATTAGAAACGTATTACTGTCTTGATAAATTTTGCTAGTCATTCTTTTTGGCTGGTGATCTTTGCATATATATGAACTTTGAGAAATGACTTGAGAAATACAGAATACACTTCATAATAGGTCCTGTCCAGTAGTACCAGGGATTGTTCTCTCTCACCTCTGTTCTTGGTATCCTTCTATAGGGATTGTATTTGCACATTATGGTCCAGTCTGGAGACAACAGAGGAAGTTCTCTCATTCAACTCTTCGTCATTTTGGCCTGGGAAAGCTTAGCTTGGAACCCAAGATTACTGAGGAATTCAAATATGTGAAAGAGGAAATGCAGAAACACGGAACAGAGCCCTTCAGCCCTTTCCCCCTTGTGCACAATGCTGTCTCCAACATCATTTGTTCCATGTGCTTTGGCCAGCGCTTTGATTACACCAATAATGACTTTAAGAAGCTACTTGATTTTATGTCACGAGCATTAGAAATTTGTCTAAACACCCAGGTCCTCCTGGTCAACATATGCTCCTGGCTTTATTACCTTCCATTTGGACCATTTAGGGAATTAAGACAAATTGTAAAGGATATTACCAGCTTCCTTAAAAAAATCATAAAAGACCATCGAGAGTCTCTGGATGTCAAGAACCCTCAGGACTTCATCGACATGTACCTTCTTCACATAGAGGAGGAGAGGAAAAATGGTAACAAGAGTAGTTTTAATGAAGATTACTTATTTTATCTCATTGGGGATCTCTTTGTTGCTGGGACTGATACCACAACGAACTCTTTGCTTTGGTGCCTTCTGTACATGGCACTGAACCCTGACATACAAGGTAATTAGTAGATGTTTCCTTTATTCATGGCAAAACCAGGTTACTTAAATCAGGTTCGGCAACCTTGGCGATCCTGTGGCTTCTAACACTGAGTAATGTCTTCAGGTTGGAGAACAAAATGGAAATACTTGTATTTCATAGGACTTGGTAAGATGTTAACAGTGAAACTCCAACTTTCTGGACAATAGGATTAATGTCTTATACACTTGCCCCTTCTTTAACTCTCTACAGGTCTGATTCTGTGTGAAATCTGTAATGGAAGATGACGTTTTAGAGAAGAATTACATTTTAGAGCTAAAGGGATCATCTGAGCTCATGGATCTCATTTTGAAAATGGAGAACAGTGTCCCAGAGAAGTTCTGAGACTTTCACAAGGTCCACAGCTAGTCCCACCATATCAGTACAATAGGTAGTGAATGTCAGCCATTCATAGTGGAAGACTACAGGGGAGGATAATTTCTGTTACTCCTGTTATAACTTGTATATCAAACTTAGTGACTAAAACAACACAGATTTTTTATCTTATAGTTCTATACATTGGAAGTCTGATGCATGTCCCAGTAGGCTAACATCAAGATGTTGGCAGGGCTGCACTCCTTTCTGGAAGATCTGGAGGAGAATCCATTTCCAGCTTCCTTGGTTCCTGGCCCCCCCTCTGTATGTTCAAAGCCAGCACTGTTGCAGCCCTCTGACCATTCTTTAATCCTATCTCCCACTGACTCTAAACTCAACATGGGAAAGTCCTCCAATTTTAAACCCATGTAGTTAGATCGGCACACCCAGAAAATCCAGGATCATCTCAAGCCCTTAATTTAATCACATCTACAAAGCCTCTTTTGCTATGTAAAGTAGCATATTCACGGGCTCCAGGAGATTCGAGTTTAGAAGGCTTTGAAGGCCATTTTCTGCCTTCTATTGATAGGATTGTGCCTACCTGTATTAGTTAACTATTGCTGAGTAACACATTATCCCAAAATTTAGCAGCTTTAAACAATCATCACATATTATCTCACACAATTTCTGAGTATCAGGAATCTAGGAGTGGCTTGGCCTATGATTGAGGATTTCTCATGAAGTTGTAGTCAGGAGACTGGCTGGGTCTTCAGTGATCTTTACACTTAACTGGGACTGAAGGCTCCACTCCTGAGATGGCTCATCCACATGACTATTGGATGCAGTCTTTACCGCTTGGGCCTTTCCCAAGAGCTGCTTGACCGAGCAGCTGCCGTCCTCCAGAGTCAGTGAGCCGGTAGACAGTGCATGACCAAGACAGGAGCTACAGTGTCTTATAATCTAAGCCTAGAACCGACATACCACCACTTCTCCCTTATTCTACTGGCCACATGGACCAACTCAGTACAGAACGGAAGGGGACTGCACGAGGATATGAACACTGAGGCAGGGACTGTTGGGGCCGTGGTAGGCTACCACACCCTGTCACGTATGAAAGCTTAGAGAGTCAATCCAGCATTCCAATGAGAGAATGATTTCCAGTGCTTTTGCCTTTGCCCCGGTGTTCTGCTGTCCTCTTTCAAATTCAGAGGGTACAGGGTCCCTGGGACTGGCTGCCTGCACGTAGAATATCTACCCAGTGCTTCACTTCACTGGGGCTGAGTCAGAACTGTACTGCTTACTTACCTGCTGTGTGTACAAAGTGCTGGGAAGTGTGTGTACAAAGGCAGTCTCAGTTCTCTCCCAGTTTATCTTCCAGCCTATTCTTTCTTATTCTTTACTCTTTTTTTCATATAGAAAAGGTTCATGAAGAAATTGAAAGGGTCATTGGTGCTGACCGAGCCCCTTCCCTCACTGACAAGGCCCAGATGCCCTACACAGAAGCCACCATCATGGAGGTGCAGAGGCTGACCGTGGTGGTGCCTCTCTCCATTCCTCATATGACCTCAGAGAAAACAGGCAAGTCCAGGGGCTCCCTCCTTGAGCCCACATGAGGGCAGCCCAGCTCCTTAACCCAGAGGAGCTGATATGAGGGCGTGGTGACCACTGCCTAGCTTGGTCCTTCTGAGGGTTGGCACTGTGTGATGGGTACTCAGGTACCAGGGGGCACCTCAGCTCTGCTGTCTGTTGCTCGTTGTACTGGCCTTCCAGCACAGCTTGTTTTGTAAAAAGCTCTCTAGACTTCAGAGCAAGACACTTAGACTAGTCAGACAAACCCTGCCACCATTTAACGTGGCTGTACTGGCTACAAAACTCAGAATTAACAAAAGTACCTCTCAGTCCTCTTCTTAGAGATCAGAAGAACTATCTAAATATGGAATTGAGAATTTTAACTGGGAATTATCCTACTTCAGTTTTTACAGTTTTGTGGTGGAAGCATAAATATTAAAGAATTAGAAGAGTCCATCTGATCCTAAGGGCACCTTTTTCAATCTCTCACCTACAGAAAAATGTGTCCATTTGTTCAAGTCCTTAACATACAGGCACTCTGCAAACATCCACCTCCTCTAGGGACAGCCCATGATGTGAATCCCATGGTTAAATCTAGTTATAAGACAGTTATGGGAGGCAATCACTTAAAAATGACTATAAAGACTTAACAATTTCTTTGGTGCAAATTAGGTACACTCTGCAACATCTTTGGGGCGTTGTTTAAGGGGCACATGAACTTATCAGCCAGTAAGAGCCAGTGTTGAATTCCCTGTACATCCCTTTACCATAGTTTACCTTCCTCATCATACATACTGTTGAGTGGACATAAAAGATTCCGTAAACTGTGCAGTTTTATACAAGTAATAGGAATATGCAATTCTTTGGGAATGTTTACCTGAAATGCCCTGTGATTTCTGTTTTGGTGTTTCCCCTTAATTGGGATGATCTTATGACTTGATTTAATTCATTAACTCAACATCTGTCAGAGCATGCCCTGTTTCATGCTGGGTCTTGGGACGGTGACAAAAGAAGGATGCCAGTTGGTAAGGTCTTGCCCCTAACCCTCAAGTGCCTCCAAATTTAGTCTCTAGCAAATTAAGAAGCTACGTATGTAACTAGATTTTTTTCAGATAGTGATGTTTATGAAGAACTATTAGTAAAAGCATGTTGAATGACACTGTGTTTGTTTGTTTCAGTGCTCCAAGGGTATACCATTCCCAAAGGCACAGTGATATTACCCAACCTTTGGTCAGTACATAGAGACCCCGCCGTCTGGGAGAAACCAGATGATTTCAACCCTAATCGATTTCTGGATGATCAAGGACAACTTAATAAAAAAGAAACATTTATTCCTTTTGGGATAGGTCAGTTAAACTTTTATTTTCTTAATGGCATAATTAAAAAAGAAGTAGAACTAAAAGAACCTTTATATTTCATAACATTGTTTTAAAAATGTTTCTGGCGAGCTAGCATCAAAGAGATAAATGATTTAGGTAATGCATCTCCATGATGTTCATTACAGATTTTAAAAGCAAAATGAAAGCAATTGCTTTCAAATCTTTAAATATGACTAGAAATCTCCCTTTCTGAGTTGCCCAGGTGATTGTTTGAGTCCCAGAGAAGTGTTGGGGTTAAGAGCACTTACGACCTCCTGCTGGGCTGGGGCTTGAGAGGTCAGGTTCCCCCATCTCCCCGGGCCCTCTTCAGGCTCCTGGATTAGGACATGTAGGATTCCTAGAGAAGAGGAGTGCTCAAGAGAGTCTTATCTGACTTATTTTCTCCTTAATCTTCCAGGTAAGAGTGAAGGAAAAGATAGAGGGCAGCCTGCCAATTTGGATCTGTCTCTAGTTCCTATATAGGATGAAACAGATTTTTTTTAAGGAAATTAGTAAATATTTTATTAATGGAATAATAAATAGGTAAAAGACAATGACAACCATATGTGTCCATCAATGCAAAGAGCAGCTAAGTTCCTAAAAATGCAGTTCATATAAAACAAAATTCATAATTTCAGAGCCCATTTACCCTGTCCTATTTCTGGCTTTTCACTACAAACACAGATATATTCTTACAATATATAATTTTAGGTATAAGGCTTAGGTTTTGGAAGAAGATGAGCAATTACAGTCAAAAAGAAATTCTGTGGAAAAATATATGTTCAGATCCTCTGCCCATTTTTCAATAAAATCATTTGGACTTTGTTATTTTGTATTTTGAAATAGATTTTTATGAGTACGAGTTAAAATGTGAACTTGATCATTTGATATATGTGGCAATTTTATTTTTAAACTTCCTGTATCTGCTTAAAACACTTAATCTAGATGTTTTACATAAATTTGTCCTTTTTGAAATAGGAAAAGGGATGGTATTATAATCCACACTTTTTCCCTGATCTCATTTTTAGGGAAGCGGGTATGTATGGGAGAGCAACTGGCAAAGATGGAATTATTCCTGATGTTTGTGAGCCTAATGCAGAGTTTCACATTTGCTTTACCTAAGGATTCTAAGAAGCCCAGCCTGATTGGAAGATATGGTCTAATTTTAGCCCCACCACCATTTAATATAGTCGTTTCAAAGAGAAAGAACATCTCCAAGAAGAGAATGTAAATACATTTCCTTCCAAACAGATCCTTCCTTCCTTCCGTCAACAGACAACAGATCCAGCAACACAGCGCATCCAAATTAGGCTCTAATTAGATACTGGAAAGAGGGTAGAGCAGGAGTTTTCATCTTGGGAGGATTTCTCAGCAGGATACCTCTGTCATTTTAGTAACCCATGTCTGTGACTTAGGGGATGGGGACTAAAGTACTGGGTTGGGAAGCAAGAGGTCTGGATTTTATTCCCACTGGCATCTACCAATGAGCATTTCTTCTCATCTTACAGTGCCTCTGTGATTGTGTGCATAAAATGAGGCTAACAAAACTTGCCTTCTCTCTGTCAGTGCTAATGAAGGTCACATGTCCCCTATCTTCTCTGCCATCACCCAAACACTGTTAAGTTCTGGAGAACACATTCAGGAATAGAAGGAAGACCTACTTGTGTAAGACCTGGGACAACATGGAAACGGTTTCAGACTTGAATACTTTGTCAGAGAAGAATGTGGGTGTAGGTTACAATGACTTAGAGTTTTTCTCAGTACAGATCCTATGTCAGTTTTAGGGGGCTTCTTTTGTTATTGTTATCTTTATGATTTGAGTTTTTACTTTTTGTAGACATGGAATAAGTAGATTCTTGTCCATTATGCTAAGGAAAGGTTATGGTTTGAATTTATATGTATACCTTCTATTTCAAGGTTCAAGGCCTGAACCGTAGGCCTGGCTGAAGAAGTGGCTTCCTGGCAGAATTCCTTTCTGCTAGTTGACTTGCAAAGATGTAGCTCTATCTTTTGACTTGAGCCCTGAATAGTGAGCTCAGGAGTTTTAATACTGGGATTCATCAGGAAAGGATTCAAACTGTACCAAACATTCCTTTTCTATTCTGTCTACTAGCCCTAATGTGTCTCATCACTGAACACTCTCAGACAGGAAGGCATTCCTATTCTTTTTAAAAGAACTAAATTGTTCCTTAATAAAGAAGATCCCTCTAGAAGAGTAGTTCTCAGAAAAAGGTAATGGCCGCTTTCAGGGGGTATTTGGAAATGTACAGGTGCATCTTTGGTTATCACCCGTTTGCTGCCCTGAGGCCAGGATGCTAGATGTCTTGAGTAGCCGCTTACAGTGAAGAAGTGTCCTGCCTAGTATGCTAGTATATCCCCCATCAAGAACATGCTCCAGAGAATGATTTGCCCTTTTATTCTCCCATAGTATCCTCATATGGAAGTAATCATGATATAATATGAGCATCTGTACTTTTGAGCCTTTCCTCATGCTGGTACCATACTTAATGTTTTACTTGTATGCTCATATAATTCTTCCAGAAACCCTATTAAGAGGATGCTGTTTTGTAGCTGATGAAGCTGAGGCTTAGAGAAGGAAGGTAAGGCACATAGTTAAAAAAGTACTGCTGTTCATTGCAAACCTACCAGTGTTTGCGACTGGGGAGTTCTTTCTGAACCACTTCTCTGCATTGCCATTATCCCATAGCACTCTACTGCTCTGCATTTTCATTACAGATCAATGATACACAGGCTAATCTTTAGGTGCCTTATGGATTTTTGTTAATAGAAGAAGAAAAATGAGTAAGTTTTTTCAACATTCCTAACCAATGTGTAGCTTGAAAAAAACTGAGATTACATTGAAATCAGGTGTTTATTTTCAATAAAATGCCTCAAATTGTATCATTTTAAAAACATCTTTATATGGTAAATCGCTGAAAGGATTGTTAATGCTTTCCTGTACATGTTGACATTTTACAATTTTATACTTAATGACTTATTTTAAATGTAAAATAATACTCCTTTGTTTTATAATTCATAAATCTGCCTGATAACTAATTTTTAGTCCTCATCTTTAGCATAATATTTGATGCTTTTATTAAACTTTTTAGTTTAACTGAGATAGTGTCATGTCTGGTTTTTTGTTTCTTGTTTTAACTGCTAAATAAAATTTTGTTTTACCAGATGTCAAATTAGGAAATGCCAGAGGGTATGGGCCTCCAAAAAGAGAAAGATAGCCACAATATAATATAAGCATGGCTTTAGACAGAAGGATAATTCTTTTAAAATTGTAGTCCTGATGCCACAGAAATACAAAGAATTATTAGAGAATACTGTGAAAAATTATATCCTAATAAACTGGATAACCTAGAAGAAATGGACAACTTTCTAGAAAAATATAACCTTCCAAGACTGATCCAGGAAGAAACAGAAAATCTGAACATACCAATTACCAGCAACAAAATGGAATTGTTAATCAAAACACTACCTAAGAACAAAAGCCCCAAAGCAGATGAATTTATGGCTGAATTTTTTTTTTTTTTTGAGAGGGCATCTCTCATATTTATTGATCAAATGGTTGTTAACAACAATAAAATTCTGTATGGGGGAGTCAATGCTCAATGCACAATCATTAATCCACCCCAAGCCTAATTCTCATCAGTCTCCAATCTTCTTAAGTATGACGAACAAGTTCTTACATGGTGAACAAATTCTTACATAGTGAATAAGTTCTTATATGGTGAACAGTACAAGGGCAGTCATCACAGAAACTTTTGGTTTTGATCACGCATTATGAACTATAAACAATCAGGTCAAATATGAATATTCCTTTGATATTTACACTTGATTTATATATTTATATATGGATCCCACATTTCTCCCTTTATTATTATTATTATTTTTTTTAATAAAATGCTGAAGTGGTAGGTAGATGTAAGTTAAAGGTAGAAAACATAGTTTAGTGTTGTAAGAGAGCAAATGTAGATGATCAGGTGTGTGCCTGTAGACTATGTGTTAATCCAAGCTATACAAGGGCAATAAAACATCCACGGATGCAGAAGATTTCTCTCAAAACAGGGGAGGTGAGGTTCTAAGCCTCACCTCTGTTGATCCCCAATTTCTCACGTGATGGCCCCCCTGCAACTGTGCCCATCTTAGGTTGTTCCTCCCTTGAGGAATCTTACCCATCTCTGGCTAACCAGTCATCTTCCGGGGCCATACAGGGAAATGTAAAATTGGTAAGTGAGAGAGAAGCCATATTGTTTGAAAAGGTTAGCTTTTTACTTTGCAGATTTATGCCCTGTGGTTTATGGCTGAATTTTATCAAACATTTAGAGAAGACCTAATATCCACCATGAAAGTTTTCCAAAAAGTAGAAGAGGAGAGAATACTCCCAAACTCATTCTATGAGGCAGCATCACTCTAATACCAAAACCAGGCAAAGACACCACAAAAAAAGAAAGTTACAGACCAATATCCCTGATGAACATAGATGCAAAAATACTCAATGAAATATTAGCAAACCGAATTCAAAAACTCATCAAAAAGGTCATCCATCATGATCAAGTAGAATTTATTCTGGGGATGCAAGGATGGTACAATATTTGAAAATCCATCAACATCATCTGCTGTATCAACAAAAAAGGACAAAAATCACATGATCATCTCAATAGATGCTGAAAAAGCATTTGAAAAAATTCAGCATCCATTCATGATATGATAAAAACTCTCAACAAAATGGGTATAAAGGGCAAGTAACTCAACATAATAAAAGCCATATACACAAATTTATAGCCAACATCATACTTAGCAGCAAAAAGCTGAAATTTTTTCTTCTAAGACTGGGAACAAGGCAAGGATGCCCAGTCTCCCCACTTGTTATTCAACATAGTACTGGGGGTCCTAGCCACAGCAATCAGACAACACAAAGGAATAAAAGGCATCCAGATTGGCAAGGAAGAAGTTAAACTGTCACTGTTTGCAGATAACATGATATTGTACATAAAAACCCCTAAAGAATTCACCCCAAAACTACTAGAAGTAATAACTGAATTCAGCAAAGTGCAGGATACAAAATCAATACACAGAAATCTGTTGCATTCCTACATTCTAACAATGAACTAGCAGAAAGAGAAATCAGGAAAATGATTCCATTCACAATTGCATCAAAAAGAATAAAATACCTAGGTATAAACCTAACCAAGGAGGTGAAAGACCTATACCCTGAAAACTACAAGACACTCATGAGAGAAATTAAAGAAGATACCAATAAGTGGAGATACATCCCGTGCTCATGGATAGGAAGAATTAATATTGTCAAAATGGCCATCCTGCCTAAAGCAATCTACAGAGTCAATGTAATTCCTATCAAAATACCAACAGCACACTTCAACGAACTAGAACAAATAGTTCTAAAATTCATACAGAACCACAAAAGACCCAAATAGCTAAAGCAATCCTGAGAAGGAAGAATAAAGCTGGGCGCTTTATGTTCCCCAACTTCAAACTCTAGTACAAAGCCACAGTAATCGGAACAATTTGGTACTGGCACAAGAACAGACCCATAGATCAACAGAACAGAATACAAAGCCCAGATATAAACTCACATATATGGCCAATTAATAAACAATAAAGGAGCCATGGATATACATTGGGGAAATGACAGCCTCTTCATCAAATGCTGTTGGCAAAACTGGACAGCTACATGTAAGAATAAAACTGGATTACTGCTTAACTCCATATACAAAAGTAAACTCAAAATGGATCAAAGAACTGAATGTAAGTTATAAAACCATAAAACTCTCCAAGAGTCCATAGGCAAAAATTTTCTGAATATAAACATGAGCAACTTTTTCCTGAACGCATCTCCTTGGGGAAGGGAAACAAAAGTAAAAATGAACAAGTGGGACTACATCAAGCTAAAAAGTTTCTGTACAGCACAGGACACCATTGGTAGAACAAAAGGGCATCCTACAGAATGGGAGAATATATTCATAATGACATATGCAATCAGGGGTTAACATCTAGAACATACAAAGAGCTCATGCACCTCAACACCCAAAAAACAAATAACCCAATTTAAAAAATGGGCAGAGGGTCTGAATAGACACCTCTCCAAAGAAGAAATTCAGATGGCCAAAAGGCACATGAAAAGATGTTCCACATTGCTAATTATCAGGGAAATGCAAATTAAAATCACAATGAGGTTTCACCTCACACTAGTTAGGATGGCCAACATCCAAAAGACAAGGAACAACAAATGCTGGTGATGATGTGGAGAAAGAGGAACCCTCCTACACTATTGGTGGGAATGTACATTAGTTCAATTATTGTGGAAAGCAGTATGGAGCTTCCTCAAAAAACTAAAAATAGAAATACCATTTGACCCAGGAATTCCACTCCTAGGAATTTACCCTAAGAGTGCAGGAGCCCAGTTTGAAAAAGACATATGGAACCCTATGTTTATTGCAGCACTATTTACAATAGCCAAGATATGGAAGTAATGCAGGTGTCCATCAGTAGATGAATGGATAAAGAGGATGTGGTACATATACACAATGGAATACTATTCAGTCATAAGAATGAAACAAATCCTACCATTTGCAACAACATGGATGGAGCTGGAGGACATTATGCTCAGTGAAATAAGCCAGGCAGAGAAAGACAAGTAACAAATGATTTCACTCATTTGTGGGGTATAGTAACAAAGCAAAACTGAAGCTTAACAAAAGAGCAGCAGACTCAGACTCCAGGAAGGGACTAGTGTGGAGGATGGATGGGAAGGGAGAGAAAAGAGGATTAAGGGTCATTGTGATTTGGACACATAATGTAGGTGGCTCCAGGGAAGGCAAGTACAGCATGGAGAAGACAAGTAGTGACTCTATCGCATCTTACTATGCTGATGGACACTGACTGCAATGGGGTGTTGGGGAGGGACTCAATAATAAGGGTGAATGTTGTCATCAGTATGTTTTTCATGTGAAACCTTCATAAGATTGTGTATCAATGATACCTTAATAAAAAAAATTTATAGTCCTGAGAGCATGGTTATTCTCAGGACTGTGTCACAATCCAAGTTTCTTATTTCCCATGTCAAAGCCCAGCTTTATTTGAGGGGCCGCTGAATCTGCGCAAGCCCACTGTGGCAAAGTATTCAGTGCTTGCCTCTCTTGCTCTTTTCAGCTGTAGAAGAAGAGTTTAATACCTCAACTTGTGCCTTTTGCCTACAGAGAAGCCCCTGTTGGCTCTTTCTCCTGGCCAAATCTTCCTCCTGTTGGTCACAGCTCAGATGTACCTCTTGGGGAGGTACTCCACCAAAGGTCTAGTATATCTAAACTTCTTTATTGAGAACTCTCTGCTATAGACAGAATGTTTGTGTCCCCACAAAATTCATGTATTGAGATCTAATCCCCAATGTGATGGTGTTTGGAGGTGAGAACTTTGGGAGGTGATTACATCATGATGATGAAGCTTTCATGAATGGGAACAGTGCCCTTACAGAAGAGACCCCAGAAAGATCCCTGGCTCCTCTACCCTGTGAGAATACAACGTGAAGACAGCCATCCATGGACCAGCACCAGACACTGAATCTGCCTATGCCTTGATTTTGGACTTTTAGTCTTCAGAACTGTAAGAAATAAATTTCTGTGATTTGTAAGATACTCAGTCTATTGTAGTTTTGTTATTGCATCCCAAATGAACAATCTGTTATCTCATCACCCAGAGACCTTCTCACTGTCGACAATCACTTTGTTTATTTACACCTATAGTTTCCACCATCTATTCTGCCTTGGATGAGAGGTTCCCTTTGATGCACATGTTTTTAATCTTGATGAAGCCCAACTTGTCTATGTTTACTTTTTTGCCTGCGCCTTTGGTGACATATCCAAGAAATCATTGTCAAATCCAATGTCATGAAGCTTTTCCCCTGTCTTCTTCAAACAGTTTTATAGTTTTGGTTTTAAGTTTAGGTCTTTCATCCATGTTGAGTGAATATTTGTATACTGTATAAGTAAGAATCTAACTTCATTCTTTTGCATGTGGATACACAGTTTTTCAAGCACCATTTGTTGAAAATACTGTTTTTCCCCCCATTAAATGGTCTTAGTACACTTACACAAAATCACTTGACTATATATTTGAGGATTTACTTTGGGGTCAATACTATCTCTTAAAATAATGAATCACTAACCAGTTTTGTACTGACACCAGAATACTGAGATGAATCAATGCAACAAAATAGCATAAACACACATTCTTTAGTGTATAAATGGCGTCATGCTATGAGGCAATAGGAAATAATATCTTAAAAACAGTACTAGAGCAATTGCTTAATTATTTATAAAATTAAAGTAACATCTTTTCCCTCTTTTCCTACATCCAAATTAATTCCAAGAGTTAGATCTAAAAAATAAAAATAATGTATCTGTGTGTATCTACCTATGAAACATTGGATATGGGAATGGTGAGTTACTTTTCCAAGCATAAATAAGTAATGGACTCAATCACAAAAATAAAGCAGAACAGATTTGATGATTTAAAATTGAAAACTCCTGTCTTCTAAAATGATAGGCAGCGAATCATGAACAATTGTTTCAGCCTTGACAAAAATTTAATGTCCTTAATTTATTAAGTGCTTATAATTCCATGAGTAGTAGAATACCCCAATTTTAAAAAGAAGCAAAAGATACAATTTTTGAAAATATAAATGGCCAATGTATGAAATAATGTTTAAATGCAACTAAAACAAAGATAGCATTCTTTACTCATTGAATTTTAAACATACTTTTCAAAAGGAAAGTACCAAGTATTGATAAGGGAGAAGGATTCATGTTCCTGTTGGCAATTTAGACTGGAGCTACGTTTCTGGAGAAAATTTGAGAACATGCACAAAGATTTTTAAAGTATTCATTCCTAAATATAGAGTGATATCCTAGATTGGATACTGGAACAGAAAAAGTAGATCCCAATAAAATCTGAGTTTAATAGTCTGTACCAAGGCTAATTTCTTCATTTTTCACAAGTGTACCATAGTTACGTAGATATCAAAATTAGGGGAAACTGAGTAAAAGGAATACGTGGACTTTGCACCATCTTTGCAATTCCTCTGTAAATCAAAAATCATTCCAAAAGAATTTTTTTAATGCAAGTACAGGTGCAATACTGAATCATAAGACCAAATCTATATTGTCATCTAAATTGGTCATCTAAATGATCAACTATATATTTCCCAGGTATATTTGGTCTTCATCCACAGTTCCTGAAAAAAACTTCAGTCTTAAAGGTGAAATGGGTGTCTTGTCATGTTAATGAGAGATTTGGACCCCACCCAAGGGCAGGGGTTGCAGGCTGAATCAGCCAATAGCCAAAAAGTTGATCATGACTGCAATGAGGCCCTCACAAACCACCCCCACCCCCACCCCCTGGAAGAGTTTATCACTCACTTGGATCCTGTTTTCTCTGTCAAGAGTTTCTACACTTGGGGAACCAGAAAGCTCCCACATGCCACCAAGACAGGCCCCAAGCTCCAGGAGAATAGAAGCTCCTTTATTTGGGACCTCTCATTTGGTTGTTAACTTGTATACTTCACTGTATCCTTTATTAAACTGGTAAACAGTAAGTGTTTTCCTGAGTTCTGTGAGCTTCTCTAGCAAATTAATCCAATCTAAGGGTGAGGTCACTGGAACCTCCAATCTGTGCCCAGTAGGTCAGAAACACAGGTAACTGCCTGAGGCTTGCAACTAACTTCTGGAGTCAGGGGCAGAGGGCAGTGTTTTAGGATGGAGCCCTTAATCTGGGGAATCTGGTGCTACCTCCAGGCAGAAAGCTTCAGAATTGAGTTGAGTTCTTGAACTCTCTGCTGGTGTTCAAGAATAGCTTGGTGTTATGCATGGAAAGACCCCCACCAACACACACACACACTGGAATTGGGGCCAGGAACCTGAAAGGAATTATACTACTACTACTGCTTTGTATGATACTATCATTGTTGTATATTTGAAAAAACATATCTCAACAGGCATACTTTCTCTAATTCTACTTCACTTTATCATGCTTTACAGATACTCTACTTTTTACAAATTGAAGGTTTGTGGTAACCCTGCATCAGGCAAGTCTGTTGGCACCATTTTTACAACAGTATTTCCTCACTTCAAGTCTCTATGTCACATTTTCGTAATTCTCACAATATTTCAAATATTTTCATTATTATATTTGCTATGATGCCTGTGATCAGTGATCTTTGGTGTTATTATTGTAAATGTTTTGGGGCACCATGAACTCTGCTCATATGATGGTAAAACCGATAAATGTATGACTGCTCCACTGATCAGCCATCCTCCTGTCTCTCTCTCTCTCTCCTTGGGCCTCCCTGTTCCCTGAGACACAACAATACTGAAATTAGACTAATCAATAACTCTACAATGGCCTCTGAGTGTTTAAGTTAAAGGAACAGTTGCATGGCTCTCACTTTACATCAAAAGGTAGAAATGATTAAGCTTAGTGAGGAAGGCATATTGAAAGCCCAGATAGGACAAAATCTAGGCCTCTTGTGCTAAACAGCCAAGTTGTGAATGCAAAGGAAAAGTTCTTGAAGGAGATTGAAAGTACCACTCCAGTGAACACATGAATGGTAAGAAAGTGAAACAGCCTTATTGCTGAGGTGGAGAGAGTTTTAGTGATCTGGATGGAAGATCAAACCAGCCACAACCTTATGCCAAAGCCTAATCCAGAGCAAGGCCCTAACTCTTCAATTCAGTGAAGGCTGAGAAGCAAAGAAGCTGCAGAAGAAGAGTTTAAAGCTACCAGAGGTTGGCTCATGAGGTTTAATGGAAAAGTGATAGAAAAGGGTGTGTGCGTAGGGGGGGTCTTTCCATGCATAACACCCATAGTAGAAAAGTACAAGGTGAAGAAGTCCTCTTGAGAAGCTGCAGCAAGTTATCCAGAAGTTCTAGCTCAGATCATTAATGCATGTGGCTACAATCAACAACAGATGTTCAATGTAAAAAAAATAGCCTTCTGTTGGAAGATGCCATGCTAGAGGAAAGTCAATGCCTGGCTTCAAAGTTTCAAAGGACAGGCTGACTCTCTTGTTAGGGGAATGCAGCTGGTGACCTCCAGTTGAAGCCGGTGATCACTGTCCATTCTGAAAATCCTAGGGCCCTTAAGAATTTTGCTAAATCTACTCTGCCTGTTCTGTATGTGTGGAACAATGAATCCTAGGTAATGGTACCTCTGTTTATAACATGGTTTACTGTCTTTAAGCCCACTGTTAAGACCTAACTGCTCAGAAAAAAATATTCCTTTCAAAACATGACTGTTTATTGACAATGCACCTGGTCACCCAAGAGCTCTAATGGAGGTGGACAGTGAGATGAATGTTTGTTCTAATGTCTGCTAACACAACATCCATTCTGCAGCCCATGGATCAAGGAGGCATTTTGACTTTCAAGTCTTATTTGAGAAACACATTCGTAAGGCTACAGCTGCCATAGATAGTTATTCCTGTGATGGATCTGGGCAGAGTCAACTGGAATCCTTATGGAAAAGATTCACCATTCTAGATGTCATTAAGAACATTGGTGATTCATGGGGAAAAGTCAAAATATCAAAATTTCACAGGAGATTGGAAGTTGATTCCAACCCCCATGGATGACTTTGAGGGGTTCAAGACTGCAGATGAGCTGGAAAAGCAGACCTAGAATTAGAAGTGGAGCGTGAAGATGTGACTGAATTGTTGCAATCTCATGATAAAATTTGAATGGATGGGGGGCAGAGCCAAGATGGCGGCGTGAGTAGGACAGTGGGAATCTCCTCCCAAAAACATATATATTTTTGAAAATACAACAAATACAACTAATCCTAAAAGAGAGACCAGAAGACACAGGACAACAGACAGACTACATCCACACGTGCGAGCCCAGCGCCTGGTGACAGGGGTAAGATACAAGCCCCGGCCCGGCGGGACCCGAGCGCCCCTCACCCCAGCTCCTGGTGGGAGGAGAGGAGTCGGAGCGGGGAAGGAGAGGGAGCCCAGGACTGCTAAACACCCAGCACTAGCCATCCACACCAGAGCGCACACACAGTGCATGCATGGAGGGCTGGATATTAGGGAAACAGGGCAGCAAGACATCTGAGCGGGTCCCGAAGCTGATGCCCTTGTGACAAAGAAAAGCGAGTGCTTTTTGAAAGTCTTAAAGGGACAGGGACGCGACACCTGGACGGAAACAAACCAGGTCACAGTCCAGCAGCTGGAAATTCCAGGGAAATCCGGGCACTCTAACCCCCTGGGCAACAGCTCTGAAACCCCTCAAGGAGGTAAACAACCAAACAGGCCCCCAATTCATTACCCCTCTGGGGTGCGGCCATAGCAGAGAAGCAGCCTGAGGCTGGCCACACCCTCAGCAAGGGAGCTTCCTTCCTACCAGCCCGGCAAGACACAAAGACCCAGTCTACATGCAATTGCCCAACAAAAGCCACTAGGGGTCGCAGTTGTCCCAGTAAAGAAAGGCCAGTAGCAAGTGAAAAGTTTGGCTCTCCCAGCTGACAGTCAACAGCACCTATCAAAATGAAAAGGCAAAAAATTTGATCCAGACAAGACTAACCCAGACAGCTTCAGAATCTGCTACATCTTCCCCTGAGAAGGAACCTGGGGAGATAGATTTAACCAGTCTTCCTGAAAAAGAATTCAAAACAAAAGTCATAACTATGCTGATGGACTTGCAGAGAAATATACAAGAACTAAGGAAGGAGAATACAGAAATAAAACAAGCTCTGGAAGGACTTCAAAAGACAATGGACGAGATGCAAGAGACCATTAATGGACTAGAAAACAGAGAACAGGAATGCAGAGAAGCTGATGCAGAGAGAGATAAAAGGATCTCCAGGAATGAAAGAATTCTAAGAGAGCTGAGTGACCAATTGAAATGGAACAATATCCACATTATAGGGGTACAGAAGGAGAAGAGAGAGAAAAAGGGATAGAAAGTGTCTTTGAAGAAATAATTGCTGAAAACTTCCCCAAACTAGGGGAGGAAATGGCCTTTCAGATCACAGAGGTACACAGAACTCCCATGACAAGGGATCCAAGGAGGGCAACACCAAGACACATAATAATTAAAATGGCAAAGATCAAAGACAAGGACAAACCATTAAAGGCAGCCAGAGAGAAAAAAAAGGTCACCTACAAAGGAAAACCCATCAGGCTATCATCAGACTTCTCAACAGAAACCCTACAGGCCAGAAGAGAATGGCATGATATACTTAATGCAATGAAACAGAAGGGCCTCAAACCAAGACTACTGTATCCAGCACGATTATCATTTAAATATGAAGGAGGGATTAAACAATTCCCAGACAAGCAAAAGGTGAGGGAATTTGCCTCCCACAAACCATTTCTACAGGGCATCTTACAGGGACTGCTCTAGATGGGAGCACTCCTAAAAAGAGCACAGAACAAAACACCCAACATATGAAGAAGGGAGGAGGAGGAATAAGAAAGGAGATAAATAAAGAATCATCAGACTGTGCTTATAATAGCTGAACAAGTGAGTTAAGTTAGACTGTAAGATAGTAAAGAAGCTAACCCTGAACCTTTGGTAACCACAAACTTAAAGCCTGCAATGGCAATAAGTACAGACCTTTCAATAATCACCCTAAATGTAAATGGACTGAATGCACCAATCAAAAGACACAGAGTAATAGAATGGATAAAAAAGTAAGATCCATCCATATGCTGCTTACAAGAGACTCACCTCAAACGCAAAGACGTGCACAGACTTAAAGTCAAGGGATGGAAAAAGATATTTCATGCAAACAACAGAGAGAAAAAAGCAGGTGTTGCAATACTAGTATCAGACAAAACAGACTTCAAAATAAAGAAAGTAACAAAAGATAAAGAAGGACATTACATAATGATAAAGGGCTCAGTCCAACAAGAGGATATAACCATTATAAATATATATGCACCCAATACAGGAGCACCAACATATCTGAAACAAATACTAACAGAACTAAAGGAGGAAATAGAATGCAATGCATTCATTCTGGGAGACTTCAACACACCACTCACTCCAAAGGACAGATCCACCAGACAGAAAATAAGTAAGGACACAGAGGCACTGAACAAAACACTAGAACAGATGGACCTAATAGACATCTACAGAACTCTACATCCAAAAGCAACAGGATACACATTCTTCTCAAGTGCACATGGAACATTCTCCAGAATAGACCACATACTAGGCCACAAAAAGAGCCTCAGTAAATTCCAAAAGATTAAAATCCTCTCAATCAACTTTTCAGACCACAAACGCATAAAACTAGAAATAAACTGTACAAAGAAAGCAAAAAGGCTCACAAAAACATGGAGGCTTAACAACACGCTTCTAAATAATCAATGGATCAATGACCAAATCAAAATGGAGATCCAACTATATATGGAAACAAACGACAACAACAACACAAAGCCCCAACATCTGTGGGATACAGCAAAAGCAGTCTTAAGAGGAAAGTATATAGCAATCCAGGCATATTAAAAGAAGGAAGAACAATCCCAAATGAATGGTCTAATGTCACAATTATCAAAACTGGAAAAAGAAGAACAAACGAGGCCTAAGGTCAGCAGAAGGAGGGACATAATAAAGATCAGAGAAGAAATAAATAAAATTGAGAAGAATAAAACAATAGCAAAAATCAATGAAACCAAGAGCTGGTTCTTCGAGAAAATAAACAAAATAGATAAGCCTCTAGCCAGACTTATTAAGAGGAAAAGAGAGTCAACACACATCAACAGAATCAGAAACGAGAAAGGAAAAATCACGACGGACCCCGCAGAAATACAAAGAATTATTAGAGAGTACTATGAAAACCTACATGCTAACAAGCTGGGAAACCTAGAAGAAATGGACAACTTCCTAGAAAAATACAACCTTCCAAGACTGACCCAGAAAGAAACAGAAAATCTAAACAGACCAAGTACTAGCAACGAAATTGAATTGGTAATCAAAAAACTACCAAAGAACAAAACCCCCGGGCCAGATGGATTTACCTCAGAATTTTATCAGACATACAGGGAAGACATAATACTCATTCTCCTTAAAGTTTTTCAAAAAATAGAAGAGGAGGGAATACGCCCAAACTCATTCTATGAAGCCAACATCACCCTAATACCAAAACCAGGCAAAGACCCCGCCAAAAAAGAAAATTACAGACCAATATCCCTGATGAAAGTAGATGCAAAAATACTCAACAAAATATTAGCAAAGCGAATTCAAAAATACATCAAAAGGATCATACACCATGACCAAGTGGGATTCATCCCAGGGATGCAAGGATGGTACAACATTTGAAAATCCATCAACATCATCCACCACATCAATAAAAAGAAAGACAAAAACCACATGATCATCTCCATAGATGCTGAAAAAGCATTTGACAAAATTCAACATCCATTCATGATAAAAACTCTCACCAAAATGGGAATAGAGGGCAAGTACCTCAACATAATAAAGGCCATATATCATAAACCCACAGCCAACATTATACTGAACAGCGAGAAGCTGAAAGCTTTTCCTCTGAGATCGGGAACTAGACAGGGATGCCCACTCTCCCCACTGCTATTTAACATAGTACTGGAGGTCCTAGCCACGGCAATCAGACAAAACAAAGAAATACAAGGAATCCAGATTGGTAAAGAAGAAGTTAAACTGTCACTATTTGCAGATGACATGATATTGTACATAACAAACCCTAAAGACTCCACCCCAAAACTACTAGAACTGATATCGGAATACAGTAAAGTTGCAGGATACAAAATTAACACACAGAAATCTGTAGCTTCCCTATACACTAACAATGAACCAATAGAAAGAGAAATCAGGGAAACAATTCCATTCATAGTTGCATCAAAAAGAAAAAAATACCTAGGAATAAACCTAACCAAAGAAGTGAAAGACTTATACTCTGAAAACTACAAGTCACTCTTAAGAGAAATTAAAGGTGACACTAACAAATGGAAACCCACCCCATGCTCGTGACTAGGAAGAATTAATATCGTCAAAATGGCCATCCTGCCCAAAGCAATATACAGATTTGATGCAATCCCTATCAAATTACCAGCAACATTCTTCAATGAACTGGGACAAATAATTCAAAAATTCATATGGAAACACCAAAGACCCCAAATAGCCAAAGCAATCCTGAGAAAGAACAATAAAGTAGGGGGGATCTCACTCCCCAGTTTCAAGCTCTACTATAAAGCCATAGAAATCAAGACAATTTGGTACTGGCACAAGAACAGAGCCACAGACCAGTGGAACAGACTAGAGACTCCAGACATTAACCCAAACATATATGGTCAATTAATATTTGATAAAGGAGCCATGGACATACAATGGCGAAATGACAGTCTCTTCAACAGATAGTGCTGGCAAAACTGGACAGCTACATGTAGGAGAATGAAACTGGACCATTGTCTAACCCCATATACAAAAGTAAATTCAAAATGGATCAAAGACCTGAATGTAAGTCATGAAACCATTAAACTCTTGGAAGAAAACATAGGCAAAAACCTCTTAGACATAAACGTGAGTGACCTCTTCTTGAACATATCTCCCCGGGCAAGGAAGACAACAGCAAAAATGAACAAGTGGGACTATATTAAGCTGAAAGGCTTCTGTACAGCAAAAGACACCATCAATAGAACAAAAAGGCATCCTACAGTATGGGAGAATATATTTGTAAATGACAGATCTCATAAAGGCTTGACATCCAAAATATATAAAGAGCTCACCCACCTCAACAAACAAAAAACAAGTAATCCAATTAAAAAATGGGCAGAGGAACTGAACAGACAGTTCTCCAAAAAAGAAATACAGATGGCCAACAGACACATGAAAAGATGCTCCACATTGCTAATTATCAGAGAAATGCAAATTAAAACTACAATGAGGTATCACATCACACCAGTAAGGATGGCTACCATCCAAAAGACAAACAACAACAAATGTTGGCGAGGCTGTGGAGAAAGGGGAACCCTCCTACACTGCTGGTGGGAATGTAAATTAGTTCAACCATTGTGGAAAGTAGTATGGAGGTTCCTCAAAATGCTCAAAACAGACTTATCATTTGACCCAGGAATTCCACTCCTAGGAATTTACCCTAAGAATGCAGCAATCAAATTTGAGAAAGACGGATGCACCCCTATGTTTATCGCAGCACTATTTACAATAGCCAAGAATTGGAAGCAACCTAAATGTCCATCAGTAGATGAATGGATAAAGAAGATGTGGTACATATATACAATGGAATATTACTCAGCCATAAGAGAGCAAATCCTACCATTTGCAGCAACATGGATGGAGCTGGAGGGTATTATGCTCAGTGAAATAAGCCAAGCGGAGAAAGATAAATACCAAATGATTTCACTCATCTGTGGAGTATAAGAACAAAGGAAAAAGTGAAGGAACAAAACAGCAGCAGAATCACAGAACCCAAGAATGGACTAACAGGTACCAAAGGGAAAGGGACTGGGGAGGATGGGTGGGTAGGGAGGGATAAGGGGGGAAAGAAGAAGGGGGGTATTAAGATTAGCATGCATAATGGGGGGTGGAAGAAAGGGGAGGGCTGTGCAACACAGAGAAGATAAGTAGTGATTCTACAACATTTAGCTATGCTGATGGACAGTGACTGTAAAGGGGTTTGTAGGGGGGATCTGGTATAGGGGAGAGCCTAGTAAACATAATATCCTTCATGTACGTGTAGATTAATGATAACAAAAAAAAAAAAGAAAGAAAAAAAGGGGGATTACTTCCTGATAGGATAAAACTAACTGTAAATTAATGATTAATGCATGCTTTAAATATCCTTAATTTTGATCACTTAAAGGGTGTCAGATGATCGGCTATGGAGGTACATTTTTCTGATAATATTCCTTTCTCTTAATAAAAAAAAAAAAGCAGTTCCTGTGTGGTGACCTCCAATAAGCTCTACACAATGGTATAAAGGGCATATCAAAGTGTGGGCAAGGGGTCTGTTTGTGTTTATACATAGGATCAAAGCCTAATTTGGCTACCCAGAAAATGAACTAAGATACAATATGAAGGAGAACTTCCAACATCAGCACTCTCTGGAAGAGTCATACCAGAAGACGGTCATCAAAAAACCTCAACAAAGATCCAGGCGCTGCTACAGCTGTAGCTGCACTCATCCCACCGGTTCCTAGACTTGCCATGGGAATGAAGAAGGAGATATCTAAGCTGGCCTGTGCATACAGTAAAACAACAAATTTGACTGGATCTATACTGTTGGAACTCAACCAGGAATTAGGAGAAGTGCAAGTTGTAGCGCTCCAAAATCTTACAACTACAGACTATCTACTGTTAAAAGAACATATGGGATGTGAACAGTTCCCAGGAATGGGTTGTTTTAATTCATCTGATTTCTCTCAGACTGTTCAAGTTCAGTTGGACAATATCCATCATATCATAGATAAATTTTCACAAATGCCTAGGGTGCCTAACTGGTTTTCTTGGTTTCACTGGAGATGGCTGGTAATTAATAGGTCTGCTTTGGTTATGTAACTGTATTCCTATTATGTTAATGTGTGTGCACAATTTAATTAGTAGTTTAAATCCTATACATGCTTAAGTTACTCTACAAGAAGATATGTGAAAGAAATAATCAATCTTCCCATGTTTTCTTCCGTCTGCTACCTCTATAGCTTTTCTTCTTCCTTCCTAATTACAACCCTTAAATAGAAATCGTGCCTCTTATCGAATTTACCGAGTATCATAATTCCTCCAAGTGGTAAAGACACCTCAAGACAAATGCTGGGCATAGAAGCCACAGGGCATAAATCTGCAAAGAAGTAAAAAGTTAACCTTTTCAAACAATATTGCTTCTCTCTCACTTACCAACTTTACATTTCCCTGTATGGCCCCAGAAGATGACTGGTTAGCCAGAGACGGGTAAGATTCTTCAAGGGAGGAACAACCTAAGACAGGCACAGTCGCAGGGGGGCCATCAGGTGAGAAATTGGGGATCAACAGAGGTGAGGCTTAGAACCTCACCCCCCCTGTTTTGAGAGAAATCTTCTGCATCCGTGGATGTTTTATTGCTCTTGTCTAGCTTGGATTAACACTTAGTCTACAGGCACACACCTGATCATCTACATTTGCTCTCTTACAACACTAAACTATGTTTTCTACCTTTATCTTGCATCTACCTACCACTTCAGCATTTTATTAAAAAATAATAATAATAATAATAATAAGGGAGGAATGTGGGATTCACATATAAATCAAGTATAAAAATCAAACAAATATTCATATTTGACCTGATTGTTTATAGTTCATAATGCGTGATCAAAACCGAAAGTTTCTGTGATGACTGCCCTTGTACTGTTCACCCTGTAAGAATTTATTCACTATGTAAGAATTTGTTCACCATGTAAGAACTTGTTCGTTATGCTTCAGAAGATTGGAGACTGACGAGAATTATGCTTGGGGTGGATTAATGATTGTGCATTGAGCACTGACTCCCCTATTCAGAATTTTATTGTCGTTAACAACCATTTGATCAATAAATATGCGAGATGCCCTCTCAAAAAAAAAAATTGAATGGATGATGAGTTGCTTCTAATAGGAGAGCAAAGAAAGTGGTTTCTTGAGGTAGAATCTACTCCTGGGACGATGCTGAAGATTGTTGAAATGACAACAAAGGATTTAGAATATGACATAAACTTAGTTGATAAAGCAGAGGCAGGGTTTGAGAGAAAAACCCCAGTTTTGAAAGTTCTACTGTGGCTGAAATGCTTTCACTCAGAATCACATATTACAGAGTAATCTGTGAAAGGAAGAGTAAATCAATGTGTCAAGCTTCATTGTTTTCTAATTTTAGGGAATTGCTGCAGCCAGTCCACCCTTCAGCAACCACCACCCTCAGCAGCTATCAATATTGAAGCAAGACTCTCCACCAGCTAAAAAATTATGAGTCACTGAAAGCTCAGATAATGGTTAGCATATTTTTAGCAATAAAACACTTTTAAACTGAAGTCACGTATTTTTTTTAGACATCAGCTATTGCATACTTAACAGACTACAGTATGTGTAATCCTAACTTTTATAATCACTAGGGAACCAAAAAATTCATTTGACTTGCTTTATTGGAGTGGTCTGTCACCAAACCTACAGTATCTCTAGGGTATGCCTGTACATGAATATGTAATGTCTGCCAGATTACAAATTGCTCACCTGAAAGCAAATGAGTTATGATTGTGATTTCCTGCAGCATAGAGCCTATTTGGTTCAAAATACTTTACTATTAATCTGTAAAATGATAGCTTCTATAGCTTTTAACAAAGCACACTGAGCACTTTTCATTTCAACTTAGTCTAAAATGATAGGCTAGGGCTTTAATACTACAGAATTTTAAAGCTGCAAGGAGTTTGGAGATTATCTAATTTAGTCTTCTAATAGACGAGGAGATGGAGGCATCAGAAATGAAATGACCAGCCCAAGGTTCTTGGATCCAGAGCTAGAACCTACATGTTCTTTTGCCTGGTTTGATTCCATCATTTTGTCAAGGCAAACTGACAACAAGATCCCAGATTTTAAGGACTTACCTGAAAGGTAGGCTCAAAGGTAGGATTCCTACTTCCTATTGTTGCAAGCACCTAAGCTAAGTGGCTCTGTTTTTAAATAGTCATCTATTTTAAACTATTGACTTATTCTTTTATATGTTCAGTGGTTAGTATATCACCAAGCACTGTTAAACTTTCAGCCGAATGAATCAATTTAGCCTAAATGAAAAGCTGTGCTTTTAGTTTCTTCCCTGTAAACTTAAGGGTAAAAAAAAAGAGCCTATGTAAGTTTCTTTAAAAATAAAAAGTGCTACCACCGTCTGATTTTAAGCACGTTATAAACTGTGTATCGAAAAAAGCTCTTTGCTGCCCCATTGTGGAAGAATAAAGATCTATGTATTAAAAATCTTAACTGGCAAGAGTTACATTGGAAGTTTTATTTTCTTTGGGGCCTGCGATTAGTTTAACACCATTTAGCTATATAAGCAGTATGTTCTTTTTACTGCTAATAAGAAATGTAATTGTATGGAAAACAATGAGGGCTTACTTCTTTCAGGAACCATCCATGAAGTACATAGAGTTAACAGAAACTCCTAAGGACCTGGAGGTCCAGCTGGTGGTGATACTAGCCTTCCTGACTGGGGTAAGGTGGCATCTCATTGCGGCCTTGATTTGCATTTCCCTGATGACTAGTGATGTTGAGCATCATTTCATTTGTCTGCTGTTCATCTGTATAACTTCTTTGGAAAAATGCATATTCAGGTCCTCTGCCCATTTTTTAATTGGATTATTTGTTTTTTGATGTTGAGTTATATGATTTCTTTATATATTTTGGATATTAACCCTTTATTAGATGCATCATTTGCAACTATGGTCTCCAATTCAGTAGGTTGCCTTTTTGTTTTGTTATGGTTTCCTTTGCTGTGCAGAAACTTTTTAGTTGGATATAGTCCCATCTGTTTGTTTTTGCTTTTGTTTGCCTTGCCTGGGAAGATGTTCCCAGAAAAAATTGTTAAAGCTGACATCCAAGAATTTACTATGTTTTCTTTTAGGAGATTGATATTTTTGGTCTTACAATTTAGGTCTTTGATACATTTTGAATTTCTTTTTTTTTATTAAGGTAATATTAATATACACTCTTATGAAGGTTTCACATGACAAAACAATGTGGTTACTACATTTACCCATGTTATCAAGTCCCCACCCATATGACAATGCAGTCACTGTGCATCAGTGCAGCAAGATGCCACAGATCCACTATGTGCCTTCTCTGTGCTACACTGTTCTCCCTGTGATCCCCCACACCATGTGTACTAAACATATACCCCTCAATCCCCTTCTCCCTCCCTCCCAACCCACCCTCCCCCCACCTCCCCTTTGGTAACCACTAGTCCATTCTTGGAGTCTGAGTCTGCTACTCTTTTGTTCCTTCAGTTTTGCTTCATTGTTATACTCCACAAATGAGTGAAATTATTTGGCATTTCTCTTTCTCTGCCTGCCTTATTTCACTGAGCATAATGTCCTCCAGCTCCATCCATGTTGTTGCAAATGGTAGGATTTGCTTCTTTCTTATGGCCGAATAGTATTTCATTGTGTATATGTACCACATCTTTATTCATTCATCTACTGATGGACACTTAGGTTGCTTCCATATCTTGGCTACTATAAATAGTGCTGCAATAAACATAGGGGTGCATATGTCTTTTTGAATCTGAGAAGTTGTATTCTTTGGGTAAATTCCAAGGAGTGGAATTCCTGGGTCAAATGGTATTTCTATTTTTAGTTTTTTAAGGAACCTCCATATTGCTTTCCACAATGGTTGAACTAGCTTACATTCCCACCAGCAGTGTAGGAGGGTTCCCCTTTCTCTGCATCCTCATCAGCATTTGTTGTTCTTAGTCTTTTCAATGCTGGCCATCCTTACTGGTGTGAGGTGATATCTCATTGTGGTTTTAATTTGCATTTCCCTGATGATTAGTGATGTGGAACATCTTTTCATGTGTCTGTTGGCCATCTGAATTTCTTATTTGGAGAGTTGTCTCTTCATATTCTCTCCCCATTTTTTAATCAGGTTATTTGCTTTTTGGGTGTCGATGCATGTGAGTTCTTTATATATCTTGGATGTTAACCCCTTGTCGGATATGTCATTTACAAATATATTCTCCCATACTGTAGGATGCCTTTTTGTTCTCTTGATGGTGTCCTTTGCCATACAGCTTTTAAGTTTGACGTACTCCCACGTGTTCATTTTTGCTTTTGTTTCCCTCACTTGAGGAGATGTGTTCAGGAAGAAATTGCTCATGTTTATATTCAAGAGATATTTGCCTATGTTGTCTTCTAAGAGTTTTATGGTTTCATGACTTACATTCAGGTTTTTGATCTATTTTGAGTTTACTTTTGTGTATGGGGTTAACAATAATACAGTTTCATTCTCTTACATGTAGCTGTCCAGTTTTGCCGACACCAGTTGTTAAAAAGGCTGTCATTTCCCCATTGTATGTCCATGGCTCCTACATCGTATATTAATTGACCATATATGCTTTGGCTTATATCTGGGCTCTCTAGTCTGCTCCATTGGTCTATTGTTCTGTTTTTGTGCCAGTATCAAATTGTCTTGATTACTGTGGCTTTGTAGTAGAGCTTGAAGTTAGGGAGCATAATGCTCCCATTTTATTTTTCCTTCTCTGGATTGCTTTGGCTATTCGGGGTCTTTTGTGGTTCTATATGAATTTTAGAGCAATTTCCTCCAGTCCATTGAAGAATGCTGTTGGTATTTTGATAGGAATTGCATTGAATCTGAAGATTGCTTTAGGCAATGGCCATTTTGACAATATTAATTCTTCCTATCCATGAGTAGGGGATGTGTTTCCATTTATTGATATCTTCTTTAATTTCTCTCATGAGTGTCTTGTAGTTTTCAGACTACAGGTCTTTCACTTCCTTGGTTAGATTTATTCCTAGGTATTTTATTCTATTTGATGCAATTGTGAATGGAATTGTTTTTCTGAATTCTCTTTCTGCTAGTTCATCATTAGTGTATAGGAAAGCAACAGATTTCTGTACTAATTTTGTATCCTACAACTTTGCTGAACTCAGATATTAGATCTAGTAGTTTTGGAGTGGATTCTTTAGGGTTTTTTGTGTACAGTATCATGTCATCTGCAAACAGTGGCAGTTTAACTTCTTCCTTACCAATCTGGATGTCCTTTATTTCATTGTGTTGTCTAATTGTGGTGAGGACCTCCAGTACTATGTTGAATAAAAGTGGAGAGAGTGGGCATCCTTGTCTTGTTCCTGATCTTAAAGGAAAGTTTTTCAGTCTCTCGCTGTTCAGTATGATGTTGGCTGTGGGTTTGTCTTTTATGGCCTTTATTATATTGAGGTACTTGCCCTCTTTATCCATTTTGTTGAGGCTTTTTATCACGAATGGATGTTGAATTTTGTTGAGTGCTTTTTCAGCATGTATGGAGATGATCATGTGGTTTTTGTCCTTCTTTTTGTTGATGTGATGGATGATGTTGATGGATTTTCAAATTTTGTACCATCCTTGCATCCCTGGAATAAATCCTACTTCATCACATTGGATGAAATTTTTTTATATATTTTTAATTTGGTTTGCTAATATTTTGTTGAGTATTTTTACATCTATGTTCATCAGTGATATTGGTATGTAATTTTCTTTTTTTGTGGTGTCTTTGCCTGATTTGGGTATTAGAGTGATGCTGGTCTCATAGAATGAGTTTGGAAGTATTCCCTCCTCTACTTTTTGGAAAACTTTAAGGAGGATGGGTATTAGGTCTTCACTAAATGTTTGATAAAATTCAGCAGTGAAGCCATCTGGTACATGAGTTTTGTTCTTAGGTAGTTTTTTGATTACCAATTCAATTTCATTGCTGGTAATTGGTCTGTTCCAATTTCTGTTTCTTTTTGGGTCAGCCTTGGAAGGTTGTATTTTCCTAGAAAGTTATCCATTTCTTCTAGGTTACCCAGTTTGTTAGCATATAATTTTTCATAGTATTCTCTAATAATTATTTGTATTTCTGTGGTATCTGTAGTGATTTTTCCTCTCTCAATTCTGATTCTCTTTATGTGTGTTGACTCTCTTTTTTTCTTGATAAGTCTGGCTAGGGGTTTATTTATTTTGTTTATTTTCTTGAATAACCAGCTTTTGCTTTCATTGATTCTTTCTATTGTTTAATTCTTCTCAATTTTATTTCTTTCTGCTCTAATCTTTATTATGTCCCCCCTTCTACTGACTTTGGGCCTCATTTTTTGTTCTTCTTTTTCTAGTTTTGTTAATTGTGAGTTTGGACTGTTCATATGGGATTGTTCTTCTTTCGTGAGGTAGGCCTGTATTGCAATATACTTTCCTCTTAGCACGGCCTTGGCTGCATCCCACAGATTTTGCGGTGTTGAATTATTGTTGTCATTTGTATCCACATATTGCTTGATCTCTGTTTTTATTTGGTCATTGATCCATTGGTTATTTAGGAGCATGTTGTGAAGCCTCCATGTGTTTGTGGGATTTTTCATTTTCTTTGTGTAATTTATTTCTAGATTCATACCTTTGTGGTCTGAGAAACTAGTTGGTACAATTTCAATCTTTGTGAGTTTACTGAGGCTCTTTTTGTGGCCTAGTATATGATCTATTCTTGAAAATGTTCCATGTGCACTTGAGAAAAATGTGTATTCTGCTGCTTTTGGGTATGGAGTTCAGCAGTTGTCTGTTAGGTCCATCTTTTCTAATGTGTTGTTCAGTGCCTCTGTCTCTTTACTTATTTTCTGTCTGGTTTATCTGTCCTTTGGAGTGAGTGAAGTGTTGAAGTCTCCTAGAATGAATGGATTACATTCTACTTCCCCTTTTAATTCTGTTAGTGTTTGTTTCACATATGTAGGTGCTCCTGTGTTGGGTGCATAGATATTTATAATGGTTATATCTTCTTGTTGGATTGACCCCTTTATCATTATGTAATGTCTTTGTCTCTTGCGACTTTCTTTCTTTTCAAGTCTATTTTGTCTGATACAAGTACTGCAACTCCTGCTTTTTTCTCCCTATTAGTTGCATGAAATATCTTTTTCCATCCCCTCACTTTTAGTCTGTGTATGTCTTTGGGTTTAAAGTGAGTCTCTTGTAGGCAACATATAGATGGGTCTTGTTTTTTTTATCCATTCAGTGACTCTCTGTCTTTTGATTGGTGCATTCAGACCATTTACATTTAGGGTGGTTATCGATAGATATGTACTTATCGATAGATATGTAACATTGCAGACTTTAGATTCGTGGTTACCAAAGGTTCAAGGTTAACTTCCTTACTATCTTCTAAGAATCTAACTTAACTCACTTAGTATGCTATTCCAAACACAATCTAAAGGTTCTTTTTTTCTCCTCCATTCTTTACATATGAGGTATCATATTCTGTGCTCTTTGTCTATCCCTTGATTGACTTTGGGGGAAGTTTACTTAATTTTGCACTTGCTTACTAATTGACTGTTCTACTTTCTTTACTGTGGTTTTATTACCTCTTGTGACAGCTATTAAACCTTAGGAACACTTCCATCTATAGCAGTCCCTCCAAAATACACTAAGAGATGGTTTGTGGGAGGTAAATTCTCTTAGCTTTTGCTTATCTGGAAATTGTTTAATCCCTCCTTCAAATTTAAATGATAATCTTGCCAGATAAAATATTCTTGGTTGGAGGCCCTTCTGCTTCATTGCATTAAATATATCATGCCACTCCCTTCTGGCCTGTAAGGTTTCTGCTGAGAAGTCTGATGATTGCCTGATGGGGTTTCCTTTGTATGTGATCTTATTTCTCTCTCTGGCTGCTTTTAATAGTCTGTCCTTATCATTGATCTTTGCCATTTTAATTAGTATATGTCTTAGTGTTGTCTTCCTTGGGTCCCTTGTGTTGGGAGATCTGTGCACTTCCATGGCCTGAGAGACTATTTCTTTCCCCAGATTGGGGAAGTTTTCAGCAATTACCTCCTCAAACACACTTTCCATCCCTTTTTCTCTCTCTTCTTCTGGTACCCCATAATACAAATACTGTTCCGTTTGGGTTGGTCACACAGCTCTCTCATTCTTTCATTCTTAAAGATCCTTTTTTCTCTCTGTGCCTCAGCTGCTTTGTATTCCTCTTCTCTAATTTCTGTTTCATTTATCATCTCCTCCACTGTATCTAATCTGCTTTTAAAACCTTCCATTGTATGTTTCATTTCTGATACTGTGTTCCATAATGATTGGATCTCCAACCGGAATTCATTCCTGAGTTCTTGAATGTTTTTCTATACCTCCATGAGAATGTTTATGATTTTTGTTTTGAAATCTCTTTTAGGAAGATTCATGAGTTCAGTTTCATTTGACTCTTTCTCTGGTGTATGTATGATTTTGCTTTGAACCAGGTTCCTTTGACATTTTGTATTTGTATGTGGCACTCTCTAGTGCTCAGAAGCTCTACTTTCTGGAGCTGCTCAGCCCCTGGAGCAATGTAGGGGTCACAGGAGAGCAGTGTTGGTGCCTGGGGGGAGGAAAGAGTTGTTTCCTGCTTCCAACTCCTATGCATGTCTCTACTGCTAGAACCAGTGGGCCAAGCACACAGGTATAAGCCTCTATGCTTTGCGTTTGTAGCTGCTATAAGCAGGGCTTCCCTCTGGGTGGCCTAACACCAGGGCAGGGTTTGCCGGTTTGTGAGCCAGGTGTGGGCTAGCCAGGAGAAAGGTGCAGTAAGCTGCATAACACGGAGGGGGGCCTTGGAGCTGCGTAGCCAACCAGGGGGCTGGAGTGCCTGAAGATCTGAAAATTCCCAACCTTCTGGGCAGAATGCACCCAGACAATTTTGTCTACCTGTCCTCTCTCCTGAGAAGTAAGCTCTGTGCAATCTTTGCCCCTTTAGCAGCCCTCTTGCTGTTAAGAAGTCTCTCAGACCACCCACCTTTCTTTTGTCTCAGAGCATCCAGATGTAGATCACTGTTTTCCACAAGCAGCTGGAATCTCAGTCTCTCTAGGTATTCTGCCTGTCTTAGCTTTCCAACCCCACTAATCACCAGAGCACCATGCAATGTAGGTTTGTGCTCCCAGAGCATATCTCTAGGGCTAGGTGTTCAGCAGTCCCAGGCCTCCACTCCCTCCCAGCTCCATTTCGCTCCCTCCTGCCAGTGAGCTGGGGTGGGGGAAGGGCTTAGAGCCCTCCAGGCTATGGCTTTGGTACATTACCCTGTTCTGTGATGTTTATTCTTTTCTTCAGGTGTAAGCAGTCTGGTGCAACCGTCTTTCCTGTTGCTCTTTCAGGATTAGTAGTATTAATTATATTTTCATATTATATGTGGTTTTAGTAGGAGGCCTCTGTCTCACCTCTCATGCTGCCATCTTTAATCTATCTTGAATTTCTTTTTTATATGGTGTAAGAAAGTGGTCTAGGATAAAATATCTTTACCATTTAATTTGAACACTCTTTTTGAGATAAAGGATAACTGAAATGATTTTATCTAGAAACCAAGATGAAATTCTTACCAAAGTATTTCAAAATGTAAGCAAATAATAGTGATCTAAATTGAACACATTTCAATACCATACTTAGTTTTCATCTTTTTTTCTTTTTATTATGGACACTATGAAATAAATGCAGAAGTTGGGGGCAAATCTTACTTCATCAACACCCAACCCATCTATATTCTGCACTGATTTCTTGTGAAGCAAATCTCAGACATATGACATGAACAAATATGTCTTGCAGGAATGACTCAAATGGAGTCATAATCACATTTTAAAGAAATGTTGAGAAAAAGTACAAATATTTTGACAAAACCATCTAAGAAAATATTTCAGAGGGTCAAATCAAACAGACCAGAAAACATGGTTAAACTATTTGCAATTCTCAAACATGTTTACAAAATTATGAATCTAACAATCCATAAGAATGCTATTAAATGACATAAAAACATTATAGTTCCTTCTTATTCATATTTACTACTCAGCTATTTCTTTGAGTTTCTCTTAAAAGTAAAAATTTCCACAAGGAATATACTTGGTTGGTATTTCTAATTCTAAAAGGTGACTCTAAACAGGGAAATCCCACCAGGGGAATTTTGTTCTCCCACCATTTCCTATTTGGCAGCATTTGTCCTCATCATATTTTTTCCAAGCTGAGCTTGTTTAGCAACCCTCTTCCCACCTGCTGCACAAAGGCTGCGGTGAGTCATCAATTATTATCATTTTTGAAAGATCTCTTCCAAGGATATTTAACTTTTCTTGTATATAAACACAATGCTCATGGAGAAGCTAGTGCCTAATCATAAAAATAAAAACAAATTAACTAAAACCCCAATAAAACTTTTATTAAAATGAGAGAGACAGAGAGAGAGCAACTAAATGCCATACCTGTCTGTAGACTGGAATTAATACTAGGAGGAAAAAAAATCTGTAGAGGGCATTATTGGGTCAATTAACTAAACTGGAATACCCGTTACCAAATAGACAGAAATGTTGTAATAATACTAAATTTACTAAAGTTAATAATTACTGGGGTTATATAAGAGAATCACCCAATTCTTAGGAAGGACCATGTTAAGTATAACTTACCCTCAATGGTTTAGCAATAGAAATAGATACAGATAATAGATAAGATAAAACAAATGATAAAGCAAATGTGTAAAATGTTAACAATAGGTAAATATGAGTAAGGGGTATATGGGTTTTTTTGTACTATTCTTTTTTTAAATTAACACATCATTGCTATACAATCTTATGAAGGTTTCACATGAGCAACATTGTGGTTAATACATTCACCCACATTATCAAGTCCCACACATACATCCCATTGCAGTCACTGTCCATCAGCTTAGTAAGATGCTACAGTTACTACTTGTCTTCTTTGTGCTATACTGCCGTCCCCATGTCCCCCCTACATTATGTGTGCTAATCACAATGTCCCTTAATCCCCTTCTTCCTCCCTTCCCATCCATCCTCCCGATCCCCTTTACCTTTGGTAATCACTAGTCCCTTCTTGGATTCTGTCAGTCTGCTGCTGTTTTGTTCCTTCAGTTTTCTTTGCACTACTCTTTTTTTATGTATTAATTAATCAATTAATTAATCAATTAATTTTATTTTATTTTGTTATCATTAATCTACAATTACATGCAGAACATTATGTTTTCTAGGCTCCCCCTTCACCAAGTCCCCCTACCCCACATTCCCCATTACAATCACTGTCCATCAGCATAGTAAGATGCTGTAGAATCACTACTTGTCTTCTCTGTGCTGTACAGCCCTCCTCATGCACCCCCCCACATTATACATGCTAATCGTAATGCCCCCTTTCTTTTTCCCTGCCCTTATCCCTCCCTTCCAACCCATCCTCCCCTGTCCCTTTCCCTTTGGTAACTGTTAGTCCATTCTTGGGTTCTGTGATTCTGCTGCCATTTTGTTCCTTCAGTTTTTCTTTGTTCTTATACTCCACACATGAGTGAAATCATTTGGTACTTGTCTTTCTCCACCTGGCTTATTTCACTGAGCATATTACCCTCTAGCTCCATCCATGTTGTTGCAAATGGTAGGATTTGTTTTCTTCTTATAGCTGAATAATATTCCATTGTGTAGATGTACCACATCTTCTTTATCCATTCATCTATTGATGGACACTTAGGTTGCTTCCATTTCTTGGCTATTGTAAATAGTGCTGCGATAAACATAGGGGTGCATCTGTCTTTTTCAAACTGGGCTGCTGCATTCTTAGGGTAAATTCCTAGAAGTGGAATTCCTGGGTCAAATGGTATTTCTATTTTGAGCTTTTTGAGGAAGCTCCATACTGCTTTCCACAATGATTGAACTAATTTACATTCCCATCAGCAGTGTAGGAGGGTTCCCCTTTCTCCACAGCCTTGCCAACATTTGTTGTTGTTTGTCTTTTGGATGGTGGAGATCCTTATGGTGTGAGGTGGTATCTCATTGTGGTTTTAATTTGCATTTCTCTGATGACTAATGATGTGGAGCATCTTTTCATGTGCCTGTCGGCCATCTGAATTTCTTCTTTGGAGAACTGTCTGTTCAGCTTTTCTCTCCATTTTTTAATTGGATTATTTGCTTTTTGTTTGTTGAGGTATGTGAGCTCTTTATATATTTTGGATGTCAACCCTTTATCGGATCTGTCATTTATGAATATATATTCTCCCATACTGTAGGGTACCTTTTTGTTCTATTGATGGTGTCCTTTGCTGTACAGAAGCTTTTCAGCTTGATATAGCAAAATGGGCAGACAGGGCAAGTACCTCAACATAATAAAGGCCATATATGATAAACCCACAGCCAACATCATACTGAACAGCGAGAAGCTGAAAGCTTTTCCTCTGAGATCAGGTACAAGACAGGGATGCCCACTCTCCCCACTGTTATTCAACATAGTACTGGAGGTCCTAGCTACGGTAATTAGACAAAACAAAGAAATACGAGGAATCCAGATTGGTAAAGAAGTTAAACTGTCACTATTTGCAGATGACATGATATTCTTTGCACTCTTCTTATTCTTGCAATTTTTCTCTAAGTTTTTAATTATTTCTAATAAAAAATTTTAATGTAATTGTGTTCATGACTCTCAAAAAAAGGTCCACCCTGACCTGGCCCCTGTCTCCCTTTCCAGTCTTATCTTCATTCACCCAGTGCTGGTTATTGTCCATTGATTGTATTTTCAGACCACTCTCTATTCTCTGTTCCTTCCCAGTGTACATATACATTTTTCTCTGTCTGGAATGTCCTTATAACTCTTTCTCTGCTTGAAAACTTCTAATCATCCTCATTGCTCGGCTGTAACATCTCTATCATGATGAAGTCATTTAGCATACTGGTTAAGAGCAGTAGCATTGTGTTTCTTGAGACCAGGGCTCAAGAAAAGGCTCTATACCTCCCACCTACCACACCTCAGGCCAGTTATTTTCCTCTCTAAGCCTCCGTTGTCCCATAGGTAAAATGAGGATAGAAATAGTGACATACCTCATAAGATTGATGGGAGTGCATGAGAAAATACATGTGAAATGCTTACCACAGAGTCTGGCAAATTGAGCATTCATTAAATGTTGGTTATTACATTTGTGACACCCTGTCCCCTCACAGCCAACCACCTCCACAACTCCTCACATTTCCCTCTGGAAAGTACTTAAAACACTGCTGCCATGACTTATTTCTATGCCTATTTCTCCTATTGCATTATGAGCCTTTGATGGGCAAAGACCACATTCTAGTCATCTCTGATTTTTCCAGCACCTAGAACAATATGTTTCTTGATCACATAAAGCAATAAAGAACTTATTTGTTATTTCTAAAATCAATCAATTTTAATTTTAAAAGTAAAACAAAGAGTCACTATCAGCTGTTTTTAAATACCTGGCTCTGAAAGTGCCTGAGAAAAATAGTTAATCAAAACATATTTTAGCCTTTATCTTATTTGTAAATAAGTTGGCAATTGAATCTTTATGACAGATAATTTAGAAGTTAGGAAAAGCAACTTCGGATCTTTACTGCTAGAATTTAAGGTACTCATAAAGGAGTAGAAGGAAATAGATGAGTTTATAATGTTGGGGCCTGGACTTAGAATTCAAACTTTGGTCTTTATGCTGTGGATAACATTCTTAAAAGAGGGGAGTTTAGTGATCCAATTTATAACTTGAGAATCAGTTTGAGAAGAATGTGAAGTATGAACTAGAGTGAAGAGACATTAGCTACAGGGAATGGGAGCACCCTCTACACAGGAGATGTGGGCTAAAAGAAAATGCCAATAATTAGGGACAGACTGAGGTGGGGGATGAGGGAGGAAGCCATTTCTAAGGCAGAGTCAATGGCATTTGATCAATTAGAATGTGATGGTGAGGTGGAAGAAGAATGCTCTTACTGGGGGTCAGCATGAGCTGCAAAAGCTAATGCAAGAAGAGGTAGAAGGCATTTGGGAAATAAAAGATTTAAATTTTGATGTTACACTTGAAGAAGCTGAGGGATTTCCAAGTAGAGGTGATCAGAAGACAATTAAAAATGAAAGTTTGTGTTTGAGTAACATGAGTCTACATGACAGAAATCAGGATGGTATAAAACACACAGCTTTTAGAGTCTTCAGGTATGAACATTGGGGATCACTATGTCAAACTTGCAGCTCTGGGGTTTATTAGTAAGGATGTCTAAAAAATTAATCTGTTTAACTTTTATGATAACATTAGTCTAATAGTGAAAACTCCAAGTTTAGACATATATAATGTTTACTGGAGACCAATACCATTTTTTTTCCATCTAGCAGCAAGAGCACTTTCTAAGTACCATGAAATTATGAAAGGAGCAGGAGACTTGAAGTCAAAGTGGGTACACATCTCAGCCTGGCCAGTTATTAGGTGAGTTACATTTAAGAAACGAGTTAACTACTCAGAACCCTGGTTTCTTCACCTGTAGAGGAGGATAGCAGTGGTAGCATCAGGGTTGTTATGAAGTGAGGCAAAACAGCATAGTGGTCAAGAACATAAGCCCTGAAAACAGACTGTCCTGGGTTTGAATTCTGCCTATGCCATTCATTGAAACTGTGTAACCTCAACTAAGTTTCTGATCCCCTCCCAGCCTCAGTTTCCTTACCTGTAAAAGAGGGGTACCATTAGTACCTTTCCAAACAGGCTTATTATGAGTACTTAATGAATTTTGCAAGCAGAGGAGAAAATAAAGGTAGAGAGCAGCTGGTATTGGGATGACTTACTGGTAGCACTATAAAAGCCAAAACATATATTTAAAGTTTACCATGATAGATTTTTTTCTAAAAGCTCCTAAAAATAACTTGTAAAATATGGTTCAGTGTTATTAGAGATTTTGCCTTGTATGTTTTGTAAGTCATTCTGAGAGCATCTTTCAGTAGGCTATGCAAACACATGACTGTGCCCTTCTCAAACTAGCTATATGTCTTGATTTTGCAAATTCTTGTGTAATTATTTCCTGGAAAACACTGCTGACAAGAATGGCAATGTCAACTCTCATTAATTTTGCAGTAGGTGAGCTTTTGGTTGAACTTTCTGGGCTTTGCTATTGTGCCACCCTGGGCAGCAATAGTTTCTGATTTTCTGCCATATGAAATCTAAGAATTGCTCAACCAAACAGGACAGGCAGCATTTATTTTTCACACTTTTCCCAGGAAGCCAGAAACCATTAATTTCCCACAAACAGAAAGAAAATTCCAACTTAGTTAATGAATCCTGCCTCCATTAGTGCTCCTGATTGTAAACAGACCCTGTCCTTTGGTGGATTTCTGATGCACAATGGCAGGAAGACTGAGTGTCTGCTCACCCATGGCCTGCCTACTTGACAGCGCAGGGTGACTAGGAAGGCTTTGATACTTTCTATCCATTGGTGCCTTGCTGGCGGCAAAGGATCTACTGCACTTCCTGCTTCTGCCACTCTCAGAGCCCACAGCCATGTTTGTTTTCAAATAATGCTTCTTTGGCATCTATTTTTTAAGTATTACAATTATCCATTTATGAGATGAAAATAAAAGCAATCATCACTTACTCCATTCTCAGGCCAGTCCTTTCCTTCGATGTCTTTGAGTTGACTCAGTGACTAGGGTCATGCCTCCCAGTATGCCACTTTCAGCAGACAGAAATGAAGGACGACCCCAAGAACAAGCAAAAGATGCAAGTGAAGGACCACAGAACTCGTTAGTGGGCACCTTAAAGACCAAGGCCACACTTGGGAAAAGACTGGCTGTCCGGGCAAAAGAAGAATGATTCTATTGTAACGGTCATCTGATCAGGACTGGGCAGGAGTAGGGGGCAGGGTGGCCCTTCTGTTTCAGAAGGCTGTAAACTGGGCTTAGACTCTCAGCATGAAACAGCTGGAACGGTAACTATCCAACTTTTTTTTTTTATAGGGACTCTGGAGTCTAGGGAGGTTAAGTGTCTGCAGACAGTATTACTACACACCAGTGACAGAGCCAGGCCTTGTAACTCTCCCTCCATTGATCCTTTCTATAGGGTCCCCTTTAGATAATACAACCTCAGATCTGAGAATCATGAAAAATATGGCAGTGGTTCTTCTTTCTTTCCTGAGGAAAACATCACAAATCTGAAAATGTAGCGCACTTGGCATTGTTTTACTTTACACACATTTTAATAAAAAGTGTTCATTGTGATAACACTCTTACTAGAATACATTTGGCCTTGCATTACACACAACTTGTGAGAACTAACAGTTAAAATCCACTGAAGGAATCATCTGTGCATCCTTCTAGTCTACCATCCTAACTTCACCTCTCACCACACTTAATTCCTCTTTTTCCTCTGGAAATATTTTCTTACAGTTCTACCCCTGCATGTGCTATTTCCTCTGCCCAGTATTCTCTTTTCTTTATAAATGGATTCATTCTTTCAGCTACTAGATTTCTCTGTAATAGTCTCCATTTCTAGTCCTATAGGTTTTTGCATTTGCTACATTCTAGTATTCAGAGGGCTTTAATAACCGGAATGTTAACACTGCCTCCTCAGCCAGTATTGATTTTCTTAGTATTGTCCCAAACCTAACAGCGAGCTCAGGACCAACACTTCTCCCATATTTTTATGGAATTAAATGTAAAAATGAAATCAAAGCAAATGAATGGTAGACGCAGCATTTACCATGATGGTTATTTCTGACAGGAGAGGCCGACTTTTGTTTGGATGGTGAGTTTGTGGGTCCTTATTATATATTCAAAAATAAAGTAAACTAAAAAATTCTGTATCACTAAGTTACGGTAACTAACATTTATTCACAACATTGATAAGATTGGCCTAGTTGATAACATTTGTCTCCATGATTTGAGACATTCCTTTCCCATACTTTTTACCTGTTCCTTCACAGAAGTTGCTGTTAGACCTTTAACTATCCACACGACCACTTAGAGATCTAACACTGAAGTGGGTTAACTAAAGGTCAACGCCCTTTCCCTTCTCTGGGCCTGATCTTTGCATCGGATCCCATGGTCACTAGACAAGTGTTATGGCGTGAGCAGTTTGTTTCCTTCCGTCTTGGCAGAAACAATCAAAATCCAGAGGATTAAAATGATCACCAAAGCCAAATGAAACGTATTCAGCGCCGAGATATGCACAAGCACCAAAGGCGAGGATTTAACAAGGCAACGCCTACACTTCGGCGTAGCAAGGCCTCGGGGCTTTTCCAAGGAAGGGCCGACTGGCAGCTGGACCGCTGAGCGCCGGGCGCCGTGCCGCTGCAAGTTCGCTCGCCGCCAGCCCGCGGCTTGCAGCCCACGTGGGCCCGGAAGACGCGCGCGGACGGTCCGACTCCGCCTCCGCCGCCCGGGTACTGGGAGAGGCGGGCCGCGAGTCCCCGCCCCGGCCCCGATGACGCCGCGGCGACGCCGGGGGCGCGGGGCGGCAGGGCCTGCTGGGCCTCCGCGCGCACAGTCCTCCTCGCCGCTCGCGCCTGTCCCGCCGAGCCTTCGCTGCCGGGTCGTGTCTCTGCCTCCCGTCTCCGCACCATGGCTTTCGTGACCAGGCAGTTCCTGCGCTCCGTGTCCTCCTCGGCCTCGGCCTCGGCCTCGGCGAAGAAAATCATTGTCAAGCACGTGACGGTCATCGGCGGCGGGCTGATGGGCGCGGGCATTGCGCAGGTGAGCCGCCGGGTGGGCAGCGCGCTGCGCCCGTTTGCTGCCCGCGCTGGGTGCAAGCGCCAGCCGGCGCCACCCGCGTCCGCGGGACGCTGGGGGAATTTCCTCCTTTTCCCGACCCCTTATAGCCGAAATGCCTGGACTCGGCCTGTGAGTCTTCACTCCCCCAACGAACCAGTGTCTTTGGACCGCGCCTCAGTTAACTCGTTTTTAAATTCCAGGAGCCCCCAGGGCCCGATGAAGGCTCTGTGGAGAGCGTTGGGGAATGCACTTCGGAATCGGCGTTGGATAGTATCCGTGTACAAGACTGAGGAATAACGTGCGCGCTTGCCCCTCGGCTTAACCAAATTTGCTTCCAGAGACCCGGACTGTGATGTTTTAATTTTATAATAATTCTGCCGTCTTTGTCAGAGCTGTTTTCTGCTCTTCTAATTGGTTTCTCTTACCCCAATATGTTCCCTCTACTTGCTGGGTTACAAAAAGTATGTAGTAGTCAGCACTTCTGTAGCACTTTGTAAAATTACCCAATCAGAGCCTGTGTGGCGTTGTGACTCCGCCCACTGCAGCCGGAGGCGAGGTATACCTTTGACCTTAACTTACTGCCCCTTTGTGCAGAGATCTGTGCATCTTAGGCGCTGGGGAGAGTGGAAGAGGAGATGAAGTGTCTTGAGGGCCCTCGGAGGGGTCTCTAATCTCCTGCATCTTAAGGACTCGGCCCGTTTCAGCTAAGGTGTGGTTCAGGGTCAGTTATGTGATTGATTACTTTGGATACTGTGATACTTGCATTTTATTTATTTTTAGTGATTACATTCCAGTTTATACTGGAGAGCCGTGATTCTCATATTTTAGCTGATTATATTCTTCAGGTTTCAGCCCTTTGCAACCTGCACTTCGGCGCAGCAAGTTATCTACTTTTTCTTAGGGGAGTATGCAAGTGCAGGGGCTGCAGTCATAAAAAGAGTTGAATATTTTTAGTCTTTCCAACCAAATCCCCACTTCCATGCATTCTTTAAAAAAAGGATTTTACTATTACAATGTATCTTAATTTCTCCTCCCTGCAAATTTTTTTTTTACAGCATATTAGATTGCATTTTCTTCTAATATCTATATTTCATTAACCGTTCGTTATCTGTTTGACTTCTTACATGTCTCACTTCTGAGGTGATGTTTTTGGACATATACTACCCATTTTGTTGTGTGGATGCTCTGGCTGCTAGGTGTGGTATCCCCATGATCTATGTTATACAGGAGGAGGAGTAAGTCCATTTACCCTGAAAGTTTCATGTATTATAGTACATAATACTCAGGGAAAGTTTGACTCGGGTGCACTTGTATCTCACTGCTGCACCATAATCTCCCAAGGCTGTGAGAGTGAGATTGTGGTGGGCAGGTATAAAATAATTGTACTTGTTTAAAAACATGTGCACAACATCTTGATGACCATATATTATAGCCTTAAGCCTCCAATAACAATATAGGAGATCAGTCTAGAAACTATTGTGGGTGATACCTTGAAGACATCGGTGGAAGAGGATTCGAAACTAAGTAGAAAGCATCACCTCAGCTTTTGTACAAAATCAGATCGCTCAGTTCTTGGAATGCTGTTTCCATTCGATACCATAAAAAAAGGGCACTGTGTTGCATGAAGAGGCACAGGGTAGTACCTAAATCATGGGTATGGCCCTGGAGCTTTCATCTGAGAAAGAAAGGAGGGAGAAGTGATTGACATTGATGGGAACACAGACATGTGGATCAAAGTTGGGCCAGGGAGTGCCTTTTTAAACTTATGGTGGAGAAAGAGAGTTACTGTTACTGGAACTGTTACTGCAGAAGTTGATAATGACTGGAAATCTAAATAGTCATAAGGGGTAGTTTTAACAAGGTTAACTAGTTTAACAAGTAATAACAAGTTTTAAAAGAGCCTCAGCTACTTTAGGTGACAACTCTAATCCTGTGGGGGGAATCATACTCTCTTGCAAAGTATCTCTGTGTACCACTGTCAGCCAGCTGGTTTGTTTCAGTGATGTTTGCAGTGGGTTAGCTGATCTGATTGGCACTGCGCTGCAGCATGCAGCTCTCGGCTTTATCACCTCATGCATTATGCTCTTTGACCCACAGCTTTTGGCACAGGGCAAATCTGTTTTGTATTGAGTGCCACTGACAAGTTGATGTGTTTGAATATAGATTGGCTCCAGTTCAGGATGGGGGATTGGATGGCTCATATGTTGGCTCTGCCTCATGTTGGCTCTATTAACATGGGAATTACTAACCTCTGTACCTCAGTTTACTCATCTCTAAGTAGTAGTCCTAGCCTTGTTAGGAGTATGGAGAGGATTGAATGAATTAGCCCGTGTCAAGCACTTAGCACGGTGTCTGGCACCTAATAAGAGCTCATAGAATGTTAGTGCCTTACAGTTAGTTACTCTCCGCTTTGCTGGTACCCATATCCTTTTAGCCTGGTCCCCTTACATGCACTCCTACCTCTGATCATTGCTGCCGAGCTAGGCCTGTAATAGAGAATATTGGTCATGGTTCTCTTCCATCTTGTTTAATCTTGAATGCAAATGCCAGTTGATACTACGGTTTGTTTGTTCAGGGACCTCTGAAAAGAGTGACGGCACTTTTTATCGTCTCCACATTGCAAATCATCAGTAAAGCCTTAAAAACACAAACTAGAAGCACAAACTAGCATGTAAGTTACACATTTATCTTCACTCTCCTGAACTCTTTAGCAAGTAGTTTTCATTTTAATCAAGATGTAATTCTGTTTACAATTTTGATTTTTAAAGAACTTGTCATTTTGCCATATGTTCCAGTTCATACTGAGTAAGGTGAAAAAGTTTAAATGAATTTTGTCAGAGCCTGACATTTCTCAAGCAATTAAGCAATTTAAGAGGAGTGAGGCCTGTGCTTAATTACATTTGATCAGAGCACAGGCCATTTATACATTTGTATCCTCCAAGAGTATCTACTTTGCCTGATACTTCTTTTGTTTGTTTTAAATTAAGAGGAAAAAAATCCCTTACACTGCAGGTTAATATTTAAGTAAGGTTAACTTGTTTGTGTAGTTGCCCATTATACACATCTGTCAATGGTTCTGATGACTAATTTAGGCTCAGCCAGATATTTAGGCCAGCTGACAGGCTGCTGATAGCGTTAAATGACCCTTGGGTGTGGAACAGGTTGTTTTTTGCATTATAAGGAGGGAAAAAGGGAAGAAAGCGACTATGCATTTCATTAGTTTATAGAATGAGTTCTTTCTAAGCTTTGCTTGGACCATTGCTTTTTTTCATCTGAGGAGTCCAGAGAGCTGGTAGTTTTCACTGCTAACTGGTGTGCAGGCTCCCTGGGAATGGCTGGGTTCTTCTCACCTAAAGCTTTTTTTTTTGGTCTCTCTAAAAATCAAAAAGTGCACATTACTCCTGGGGCGAGCGCCTTAGGCTGTTAGAACAAGGAGGGGGGCGTGCGGGGGAGCGCAGTGTGCTGCCAGATGAACGTCCCCCTGACATTTGTGTTACTTTGTGATGTTTGATGAGGACTCAGGTAGACCCAGGAGCTGCTTTCCTCCCCAGCCACTGAGTTTGTTCACCCATCTTTTCTCCCTGCTCCAACTCTGCATTTTCTGATGGTGAATTGAAGCGTGATCAAATTGCTTTGTATTGTTTAGCTTTATAATTTTCTGTTGCCGCAGTAAGTACATCTCTGTTGAAGTTTGCTCTAAAACAGTGCAGTGCCCTAAGTTTCAGGATCACAGAAGTTGCCCGCCTGTAGGCACTCCTTTTGACCTTTTCTTAGGGAGGGTATATTTGTATCCCCAGGTGTTCCCTTCCTCCTTAAGGGTGTGGGTTGTGCCCGTCAGGACTGTCTTCCCTCATTTCCTGTGTCGCTTTCACCTCCTGGGCTTTCCTCTGATCTTCATGAGGTACTGGGACGGAAAAGCCAGCCTCTGTCAGCGCACCTGCTGGTCACTGGGCTTGCCGGGGAGGGTGGCTGCAGGTCCTGTAGACGAGGCAGGGCTGACAGGTGATAAAAGAGTGCCGTGGAAGAAGCCTAGACATTGTAAAGCGGAGATGGCACCTCAGTCCGGGGTGGGTTTCTCTCCTGTGTCGTAGGTCCAGCCTCGTCGTTGCCTGCCCCTTGCCTGAGTTTCTGCTTTCTTTTCCTCCCCCTTCTCTGTTCTCCCCGTATCTGCCTGAGGCACACCTAGCTCACTGCCTAGCTGTCGTGGGACCACAGGAGGACAGCTCTGCTGCTCTCTATTCCTTGACTCCCCCTGGGTTATGCTCATGATGTGTGCATAGTTTCTGATGAGTGGTGGTCTAATGCTTGAAAGTGAGCAGGCTGTGAGGGGCCTTCTGGAGCCCAGTCCTGTGTGTTCTGGCTGTAGGGGCCTTGGGCCAGACACTTATCCTCTCTCCACCTCTTTCCTTATCTGGGAATGATAACCACCCGTCCACCCATCCCCCGCCCCCAGTGTTGTGAGAGTTAAGTGAGCTAAGTGCTTAGAGCCGTCTTCGCATGTTCTGTGGTGACTGTTCAGTAAATGTTAGCTGCTTTTTATGTAGATCCATCACATAAATCTGGTGAAGACTTATTTTAGATTCTCTTAGCTGTCTTTGAAGATATTTGAAAGAGATATAGGAGTTCCAACAATTTTAAAGATTTTAAGATTAATTGTGTGGGTTGTTAAAGATAGTCTTAGTGCTGTTTACTTGTTTTGGGGTACTACAATGAGTTCATACTCATAAAACATGACTGGCACTTAAAAAACTCCACAAGTGTGACATTTTATTCTATTCAGAATGCTTTGATTCTGTGCCCCTTCATGTGACCATTATAAGCAGGGATGGTACTTGGATCAGAGATGGTACTCTGCCTCTGAAACGCTGGTCTCCCCACTCCTCCTGTTCTGCTGGCTAGACATCCCTGAGGCTGAGATAACCACATGACTGCCCTCACCTCTGGCCTCTGCTGTATTGTGGAGAGAACTGTGGCCTCCATGGACAAGGGGATCCTTGTGGTTATCTGGAATGAACAGTTATCAGCTTGACTTTTTGTCAGCTGTAGATTCAAGGTTAGGGTCACAGGCCGGGCATCTCTATCTGTGTGTTCACTGCCATATTTCTTCTCATAATAGACTCACACTCACTTGCCAAGACTTAATGAATTCATCGTGTCCCCTCCCTCTGCACCCTCCAGCTTTCCCAGAGAATTTCCTCCCTCTGTTAGCCCATTGTTTTCTCCAGCCACATGCACTGTGAAGATGGGGTCATGGTCAGAGTGTCCTCCTGCTGCAAAAGGCTCTGAAGCTTTCCACCCTGAGGAGCACTCTTTCCCCAGCTTTTTACTTTGTAATTCCTGAACCAGGCATTGATACCTGAGTTGTGGAAGCCTTGTAATTAATTGGTCCTTTTCAGCAAAAACCCACTCATCCTAACAACTCATCGTGCCATCTTTATCTTCCTAGATAGCAGTTTGGATTTGTAGCTCTCCTCCACTCAGAAGGCATCCATCGTGGCACCATCTTTGAGAGGTTCTTAAATATAACTAGAATTGGTTGATGCCATTGACATGTCCAGTTAGCTGCTCTCCTTTGCAAATTGGTGGGAGGGGAAGGGGAGAGTCCTGCAAGACAAGTTACTTTCTCTATGTTACCAAGCCCTGATGTTTATGGATATTTTTTTAAAAGATTATGTATTGAATAGGCTTCTTGTTGAAAAATAGAGGCACATTTACTTGGCTTTTTAGAAATACTTTTTGAAATACAAAAATGTTAGTCCAAAAAAAGAGCCCAGCCAATGAACTTAACTATTTTGAGAACAAACCAGCTGATTGTGGTGGTTGTGGTGGTGGTTGAAAGTCTCAGAGGAATGCCTTTTTCTGATCGTTGAAGTTAGTGACGACAGCTTGTGTTATTGGCAGAGTTCATGGTCTTGCACAACCGGAGATAATAATAAAGCCAGAATTGCCAGCTCTGAGAGATGCAATTGATTTATGATTTTCTTCCTCCATGGATTAAATCATGAGAACCCAGGGTAGGTCTTGATGTGAAGGCACAGTGGCCTGTGGGGCACAGTCAGTGTGGGGAGCCCTAACTCAGTGCATTTAACTGGGGACTGGAAGGCAGTGAGTATTCAGGTGTGGCAGATAGTCCACACAACTCTGCAGTCACTGTGAGAATGTCATATTGATGAAACACTACTCCTTGTAGTGTAGGCACACTTGGGACACATCACCAGACCAGTTGAAGTAATTCTCACAAATTCACCATTCAGGTTATGCTTCAGAGCAGCTGCTTCAAATCTGGTGATATGTTTGCAAAAATATGTAAGTCGGCTGAGCTTCTGCTTGGCATGTTTACTTGTGGCTGGAGTACTCAGGGGCATTGACAAGTGTGCTATTCGCTTGGCCTATTTATATAGCTCTTAAGCACCCTAGTCTAAAAATATTTCTCTCTGGCTAAGCTTGCCTTCCACCAAGGCTAGAGAACTCATAGAGCTGAGGACATAGCCTTCAAATAAAATTCTTTCCATTGCAGACTGCTTGTCCTCAAGGTTTTACAGTGTGTAGGTCACTGTAATATAAAACAAAATTCTCAACAGGTTCACTTAAATCGTGCTTATGCAAGTGAAAGTGCCCGAAAGAGTCTCCCTTATTTATTGCAAAAATAACAGATGTCTATGGGAGGAGGAAAAAAAGAATTTTCTTTCTTTGGTCCACTCATCCACCTCCATCTCCTTCTCAGGAAGGTGGAAATAACATGGGTGGTATTGTTGCATGATTCAAGAAGAATGACTGTAATTGGTTTCCTTGATCCCAGACACTTGAAGTTCTTTTCTAAGTAAGGATTTTAACATGAGGGGAGGCCCTCAGCTACACGGGTGAAAAGAGCCCCTGATATTTAGGAGACCTAATCTCACCTTGGCTTCCACCAGATACGTGCATGCCAGTCAGCATTTCCTGAGGGCACCACAGCCAGGTCAGGTCTAGGTACATTGCAGCCAAAGATGAATGCTGATTAGTTCAAAGCCTACAGTAGGGGAGTAAAGGAGATGGCACGTAAGCAGATAATCACAACACACTGTTGGGTGCAGTGGTAAGGGCATGCCAGGGGGATTACAGGAGCACAGGGGGATTACCTCACCTGGACCTACAGGATCTTGGGGTGTAAGGTCTGGAAGTTGTCTACCTTAGTATCTGGAGGCAATATTCAGGCATGGTGAATGAGGTGAAGTTG